>NW_025777679.1:0-94908 GCF_021130785.1 Homalodisca vitripennis | reverse complement strand
ATTATGAAGGTATGTACCCATATTCCTGCCTCTATCTAGCTGTTACCCCTCACGGCTTCGCACGCAAAATCTTAAGAACCGAAGTCCTTATATTACTTAGTAAAATTTTTTTTTACTATAATAAATTTTAGATTAAATTAGTTATATCTCCGATGCCACGATTGAGCTTGCTTTGATGTCTCGATCGAGAGAATATGTACACACGGAGTTTTGAGAACCATACTTCTGTCAAAAAAAACAACTAAGGTTGATTTTATAACATTCTTTATATTTGTAGCCAAACGTTAAGATAGTAATTATGATATCTGCATTACTCTTCTGATCAAGCATGAGCAAGGTTTATATTAAATAAATATTGCAGTTAAAGGTGAATTTTTACGTCAAATTTGAATTGTATTATCTGGATAGTAAAGTCTATGTTTAACAGTGATTGCAAAAACAGTTTAAACAAAATTTGTCGTTTCTCTTAAGCTTACTCTATGCTTTAAAACTATAAGTGTAATATATGTTTACAAAGAACAGCTGATTAAAAATTTGAAAAGACGTTAACATATGTTTGCTGCAATGCATTTTCTTATGGGTATTTCTGTAACCAGTGGGGCGGAATCCTGAATCGGGAAAGGGATGGGCATAGCTTATAAACCTTCTCCGTGGAAAAATTACATATACGTACAAATTTTCATCATGATCGGTCCAATAGTTCACGATTCCATAAAGGACAAACATACAAACATTCATTTTTATATATATAGAAGATTATACAGTACCAAATATATAATTTGAGTGCAATCATACAGTAACAGAACGAGTATAACCTGAGGAAAAGTAAACCTGGAATAAAGATTATGTACATTTTTTATTAGCAACAACATTTGCTCCACAAAGACTTACAAACCTTTTTGTTACAAATTAATAAAGCAGACAAAACGAGCCCTTGAGAATTAAATAAAGATAACATTATGAATGCGTTAAATATCGTTTTTTAGACTAGTTATTTTCAGTAAGCACATAAATAGGAACCAGTTAAGCCCAGTGGACAAAAGCTAACTTCAAGTAAAGGAAGAATCCCTCCACATTCTCCCTGGCATGTTGGCTGCTGATTCCTTCGGTCTGTCTGAAGTGGCTTCTCAAGTTCCACACTAAGGAGAGGAATATGATAAAGTTTTATCTCCACCATAGCTATACTCGGTATTTCCATGAATAAGGAATCCGTCCTGTCCATATCAAAGAAGCAAGGGTCTTGTTGGTAACAAGAGTCGGATTTGTGCGGCACAACCCCTACTGACACCGTCAGGACAGTAAAGAGAAACGGCACTCCCCAGCCGAAGAGGGAATAGTTCAAGTATATGCACCAATATGGCTTCCCTAAGGGGCGGGATTCCAATGGATTTTTTCACCATATCTCCGATATCTTTACAAAGCACAAGCAACCAACTGAAAAATGATAAATAGGAAAATTGCAAGATATAATTTAAACAACGAGAAGTATCATCGATCAATAAAGAGTAATATAAAACGGAATAAAACATTGCAAGAGATAACAAGTAACTGATAATTAATCTCCCTTGTAAATTATGTAATTGAGGAATTGTGATGTATGCAACAAGTGTTAAAATTAGAGACAACCACAGATAACAACTCCAAGGCAAACCACGATTAGAAACATTATAGCGATAATAAATATTTCACTGCCATAGTTGTCATAATCATCACCATATTCTTCCTCTCCTCCTCCTTCTTCTTGTTCTTCTTTAATATTTATATCTTTGTCTAAGACGCACTTAATACGATAAATTTCACTTTTGTTGATTATTGATTCCAAACAATATTCGTTAATTTTTAACAATGTCGAATCTGTATTAAAACTCATTATCACGTAATTGTGACCAATCAGTTGCTTCGAGTTCAAAGTCTTCACCAAATACATCACATGTTTTTGTTATCAAACACTAAATAATTTTCCTTATACAATGTCTTCTGTGTGTGGAGTTCACTTTGGGAGCTGGAAGCCAAAGTTGAGATGAATAGATCCAAAAATGATTTGTCAAATTCGTCAGTACAGGTTCGGTTGTTAGTTGAAACAAAGCTATACCCGTTAGGACAACATTTCTGGATACATGACCTAATACGACAAGGACAAACCCCAGATCGTACTGTTGTCCACCCAGTAAGATCCTGAGGGATAAACATCACTTTCGGTGTGGAACACTACCGTTTTGGAATTCCGTGGTGTTCTTCAGCCTTATAGTAAACTCGGCATGTGTCGGACCACAATCTTCGGAGTTGGAGATGTGAGCGGATTCTCTGGTGACAGTATACACGTTGTGAGCGATATGAACGAATACCACAGAGATACATAAACGTTTGTACCCATCGACAATCATTAATCAACGGTAATAATTTTTAATGGCATACTGGATGACAAAACTAAAGGTTAAGGCGGAATCAAAGAATTAAAGTAGAGGAGGAACGTGTAGTTCTCACGGTCAAATAAAGGAAATGAAGAACCGCAATCGGACTCTGCTCGAGATAAAAACAGCGTCTCAATGTGTTGATAGCATAACAGTGAGCAATGAATTTGGTATTGTGGTAGACTTGACATTATCAGTAAATTACCACTGTTAACCGCTACGATACTACAGAATTTTAAAAACGTGTACAATTGGAGTCAGTGTATTGCTACTCAAATTTCAGAATTCGCATGGTAGGAATACTCCTAACCACGTTTTGTGTCACAGGTTTCGCTGAGGTTCGTTGTAAATTTCAAGTCTATAGTTCATTTTATTACAGATATAACGACTGACAAGCACATGGCAAAGTAATGGTTACACCCGCTTGCAAACAAAAGGCAAGTTGTGTTAGCCCACTGAGGTATGATACGGTTTACGACGCTGGAACATACTTACTAGGTTTAGACAAAGGACACTCAACATCTTAGAACTCATTCTTGTCTGTGTAGAAACGAAGTTGCGTGTAAAATTTCAAATCTATAGATGAATATTTCTCAAGATATCTTGTAACTTGAAAAATTCATATTTTCTTTTATCGAATTGCAGTTGATATCATTGTTTAGATAATAAAAGTCTTCACACCAAGTCAGCATAAAGTGATAATTGATGTGAATATAATTATGTATGTTAAAATCCTAATCCTAATAATGTTATAAATGCGAAAGTGCCTTGGTGGTTTGTTTGTTTTGCTTTCAAGGCGTAAACTATTCAACCGATTGAACTGAATTTTTATATGGGCATTCTTACGGTCCCGGGGATGAATATAGGCCTGTTCTTATATCGGAAATCTCTCCGGGCTACGCCCCACTGGTCTATAAAGAAGCGAAAAAATCCCATCTTTGTCCCTAAAGTTGTGAAATTTTAATAACAAGAGCCTGTCAAATGTAAATCAAACTGTACTGTGTAAACATTGTTTATTATTTATTTTCAATTTGTTTTACATTTATAGTAAGTAAACATTGTATTATGACAGCAGGACCATATTTTTCATTATTTTAAGTACTATTTTTAATTTATAGAGCGGAAACATAAAAAAGTAGCAACAGTACTTATTTCAACATCGTGGTAACATGTAAACCAATTAATTTATCATGTGAATGTGTACATTTCGGGTATTTTTCCTTATGCATTGTAAGGCGGTATATTTACAGCAGCTGAAGGAACAAACAACGAAGGGACTGGGCATTAGCACGATTCAACACGTGACAAAAACTCTAGGAAACAAGCTAGCGCAGTCAGTCCGTTATTACAGCCTAGCCAGTGGAATCACAAAGCAATACACGAAAACACAAAATTAAATTTTTACGACAGAAAAATCGCATCCCTTTCTCACTGATGAATTATACGATAGCCTACGGCTTAGATATAAAATTACTGATATAATTTTTTAGACTGGGTCGAAGAAATAGTATGATATAGCGAACATGGATGGGAAAGCAATAACGTGTACTTTACTGTGTTATGTATCATCTTTACACATGGATGAAAACTCTCGTAATGTAAGCATTATTGATGTTGATTCTAGTTTTTAATTTTCAATAACAATATCTATATCCCATACCATTTAGAAAACTTTACTGTGTTTTGACACCGTCCTGATAACAACATCATATGTAGGTGTATATATATATTGTGTTTCTCGTGGCAAAATAGCAAACTCCTATTTTGCGTTGGTATTATAATACTTTTCAATTAGAAGTGCAAAACCTGAATAAATTATTCACAATTTTACCTTTACTTAACCTCTGGTCCTCTTAATCATGAACACTGAAAATGGGTATTGATGCATGATATATGACTAATTCCATTAAAAAATATCATAGAACCCTATCGTATTACATCACAATAGTGCTTTCACTAAGAATGCTATGAACTTCGACTTTGGAGTGTCTCTAAATTTAAGTGTTACTGAAATCGTGGGAGCTATTCAATCAAGTACTCAGAAAGTTGCATAGAAATCGCTAGCAAAGCCGCGGGTATGTACTAGTCTCTTATAAATATACTGAGTTTGTTTACAATGTATGTACTATTTATATCGTTGCTATCATGGTTGCTCAAGGACCAATGAAAAATATTCGCTAACACCCATGGAGTAACAAGCACAATAATCTAATTAAGTGTTCCTCATATAGAGATGAAGCTTTATGCTTAATTTATAGGTCAGTTCGTTTACAAGATATCGTTTGGACAGTCAGATAGAAAATTTTGCCGACCCCACGAGTGATATTCTTTGCTGACGCTCATCCAATATTCACTTGGCCAGTGGAGGGATCTAGAATATTTTTTTTATTATTTTAATAATTTTAAGGTAATGTTTTGTTCCAGCCAAGTCCCAGACTATAAAAAATGTATATGTTGATACGGTGGCCAGTAGGTCGGTTTATTTGTTGGTGGGAAATAAATACTTTGTATATAAGTAATAAAAGTTGTTGATATTTTTGATTTAACATTTATGGAAGCCACAAGTCGATTTACACGATATTCAGATAAAATTCTACGATAATATCCACAGCATAAGGTGGCAACGACGTAATTAATTAATAGTGCCCTAGGCAACATAAGAAGAAATGCATGTCTAATATTCTAAGTCTAAACCTTAGTTTTCGATAATAATCTTATTGGCATTGTGGTCATTCATAATGTTTAATGCTATGTTTTATACATTAATATTGCGGTACTATCATGGTATCTAAACAGTAAGTACAGTAGTGAGGGATAAAATTATGAAGTAAAAAAAATTTGATCAGTTAAAATATGTTTTGTAGTCAAGCCAAGTCAAAGTAATGTTATAAATAATAGTATGTGTGGTATAAACAGAAAATGTAATAAAATGTACAACTTTATTGTTAATTTATCGTATATACATATGTAAGTTCTACGAGGGAATATTTGCTTATAATACCTCAGCCGACTTACACATAATAGATATATTTCAAAGACACGCTCTTCGTAAATTTAAGGCTTTTACAATACTACAAAAAACACCAAATCAAGATTAGTTGCAAAGTATTACAATTGAGCATATCATATATTTAAATACTTGTAATACCAGGAGACACTTCTTTAAGTATTACACGTTCACCCAGGACTTCTTGGCACACTTTTGACACACATTTCAGACTTGATTAGATTACTTGTTGATAAAATAAATTTTAAGTTGTCATATCCGTGTGAAATTAATAAAGTACAAGATATTTATTTCATTTCTATATTAACAACCAAACATTGAAGATTATAAACATTGTCGGTTAGCAGTTGTATAAATTAAACATATGTATGAAATTTCAAGTTTAAAATTACTTGAATATTTAATCAATTCAAGTTCAATACATTTTAGAATATATATATATATATATATATATATATATATATATATATATATATATATATATATATACGAAAAACAAATACGAATATTTTAGATCTACGTCAAAATACACCATTAAATTTAGATTTCAATCCAATTGTATTTTTAAAAGTATCAATACTATTTAAAGGTTTTTATGTAGGTTGCGCTGAACTAAAATTGAATGTATTTTCACCATAAAGAAAAGTATATTTCACTTTTACCTACATTAGTAATGAAACGAGTTTAAGGCAATGTTTATTTCCACTATAAGTAAAACTCAAAGATCTGCTCGAATCTTCCTGACCAACTCGAAGAAACGAGGGTCTTGTAACAAAAGTGAGTTTGTGCGGCACAACCCTACTGACGCCGTCAGAAACAGTGAACAGAAACAGCACCCCCAGCTGAAGAGGAAATATGGCAAGTACTTGCCACAGTATGGCTGCCCTAAGAGGTTTGTAGTGATTATCACTTGTATTTTTACAAACAAACAAGCAGCCAAATGGAAAATGCTAAATAGAGTAATTGCAAGATGTAACAAATGAGATTGTTCATCACTTAAATAAAATATTGTAGTAGAAATAGAATGGAAACTTTGTAATAGATAACAAAGAACTACCCTTGCAGATTATGTAACTGAGGAACAAAATTGAATAGAACAAGTGTAACAATGAAACATGTCACAGATAATACCCCTAAGCGCGAAATGGTGAATTCTGTTATCAAGTAAGTAAACATTTCATCGGTGCATAGGCTATATCTTCATCTAAAAAGTACTTAAAAGTATAGATGTCACTTTTGTTAATGGTGGATTCAAAACAATATTAGTTCATTTCTAAACAGCAAATTATAAGAAAACACACCATTCAATGTTGACCAATAAACTGCGTTAAGTTCGACATATTCACTAAATTCTTCATAGGTTTTGTTATCAATCATAATATTTTTTTGTATCCAAATTCTCATCTCTGGAAATTTTTGAGGCCAAAGTTGAAACGAATATATCTAAAAATGATTTGTCATATTCATCGGTGCAGGTTAGATTACATATCGACACAAAGCTATCGTCAGGATAACATTAAATAGGTATACAAGACTTCTAGTAGAGGGCTGAGTAGTAGGGCTGAGAAATTCCTTGATTGTACTGTGTTGTCCCAGCCAGTAAGAACCTAGGGGATACACACCACTCCCGATATGAGCACTGCCGTTTTGGATTACTGTGGTGTTCTCAAGTCTCCTAATAAATCCAGTATATGTCGGGCTCCATTTTTGAAGATAGGGGCATGGAGAGATCTTCTGGCGACAATACAGTGTAAGCGTTATGTGTGAATACACATAGATACATAATGGTTTGCTATCATTTACACTTACTGAAAAACACTAATACTCTTGACTGCATACTTGGTTAGAAATAAAAATGGAGGTGGCATCAGAAGTTTTTAGGTCATCTGAGGGCTGTTACGAAACCATCAGTTGATTTCCCAGAAGATTATAAGTGCTTTTCAGTTTTTAATAACACATTATCAAACCACAACATTGAAATTACTGATATGCCTGTTATTTATGATTGAAACACCACTTTGATACTTGAAACTTATATATATATATATATATATATATATATATATATATATATACGCTCAAAAATATACAACATGATTATTTGTATAACATAATTCTAATTCACTTTCTATGCTATTACTTTTCTTGGTACTTGGGTATTATTCAGAGGCAACTATTGTTTTAACAATTTATCTTATCGGGGATCAACATTATTAGAAAGAAGAGATATGAGATATATTTGTTACCACAGTGAAACGTACAAGTCATTATGACTATCAGTTCTTGTTTTCTGCCTTCCGAAAGGTAGCGATGTCGGCGTTAAAGAGGCCACTCTTTTTCTATCTTCTATTTGTTATTAGACCATGCATGCATACATATTATAAAATATAAAAGGTTAAAGTCGACATTCAAGAACGCTCACGTGATCTGAGCTGGAACTTAGGTACTATCTCGAGGGATTATTTTTATTTTTTTCGGCAGAAGTGCGGGCCACAGAACCCCGCACTGATGACCAGGGACATTTACTATCGGTACCTCAGATCACGTGCCAGATTGTCTAACGTGATCTGATGTCAGAAAGTTGGATGATCTGAGACGTGCTCTGGCCATCAGTGCGGCCTTCGGTGGCACCTTCCACACATTTGGCAAAAAAGGAAAACAACTTTCGCAATGATACCCAAATACAAGTTCAGATCAGGTGAGCAATCGTAAAGGTTATCTTTAACTTGGTATATATATATATATATATATATATATATATATATATATATATATATATATAATTAATAATAATTATTGTAATCATAATAATAATTGTAATTATATATATATATATGATTACAATAATCTAAACCTATTAAATCGTGCAATAGTAAGAACTGGATGGAACAGAGAGGCTCCTTCTCGCTGACATCGCTTCCTTTCTGACACGTGATGTATAATTTTCAAAGTAAGTAAAAAAATCTATTATTTAAAAAAATTTGTTTCTCGGCAAGGCCCGCGTAAGGTAAACTTAAAAAAACATAGTCGCCTCCGAATAATAGTACGTTTCCTTTATATTCACAAAATGAAGAGAAAATAAAATAAAGTTTATTGGTGTATTTTAAAATCATTATTATTATATGAACTTGATGCTATCACTTCCGATGATTATTTGACTTAGTACTTCCTCATGACTTTTCAAGGCATCTGAAGTTCTCCTTAGCATCCTATGAATAAGTATTGTTCACTAACCAAAACAATATTGAATGGAAATATGAATGTTAGTAATCCCGTGGAAATGTTACTGTGTACTATAATTTTTATAAGGATAAAATAACATGAATTTGTACCGAAATTCCCAATATTTAGTTTATTATTAAAAAATTCTTATTTATTTAAAGTACCGTAAGTAACCATATGTTTTTGACAATGACCAAACATATTTCGATAAAATCCAATTATTTACGCTCTTTTCGGTGTGTGTTTTACAACGGCAATTCTTAACCGTGTTACTTGGTTCCAAATTATACAATTTATTTATAACACTTAAATTTACACAGACTCCACTATATAGAGATGTCAAATACTTCAAGCTGTTCAGTTTGTCCTATTTGTAGAATCTGTATGAGTGATATATCGGAACATTTGATCCAGTCGCCTTGTCTATGTAAAGGTATTATTACACTTCTCATTTCATTCCAAAATAATGTTGTCTACCCTTTTCTGTCACGATTAATAATGAAAAATGTATAAAAAAATCATTTCAACTCTTACAATTCTAACGCCCAGTTTAGAGTAACATACAGAGCGAATGTTATTCCATAAACAATAAGGGACATAAGCGTGTAAGGTTAACTTTACTAGTTATAAATTAGGTTAACCCTTTAAATTAGATGAATTCTCAGGTAATAGGACCTTAAAAAGCGAATTATACCCCATTTAAAATACCGAGTATAGAGTGCATGGATTATGCTAGCATATCACTAAACTGTAGTACACGATATACGAGATTAGGTCTTAAGTTTCTAGCCTGTCCCATTTCAAGCTGCCTCGGACTGATATGCTGGGCGCGCCCATGCACGCATTCTTATCACTTACCCGAATCTCTTCAGACTTATCAGTCTGACTGAAGGAAATAGTGCAGTCTCGTAATGTACTGTGCGGCGATTCAGTTGTATAAAAACAGTTTTATTCCTGCCTAAATTACAGCGCCTGGGTAGTGTCTACGGGCAGTCCTTTCACTCATATTCTGGGTACTGTATAAGAATGGCCAAAAAAGTGTTCAAGTTTGGGAGTGATGATCCACGTTACGGTCGCCCTGTGGAAGCAATCACACCTTAAATCAAACTTGTGGAAGCCGAAACACTGTCTGATCGGCATCAGAAGATAAAAAAAAAATAGCTGCCAGGTTAGGACTTTCAAAAGTAAATGCTTTGAGGATAAACAAAGAACATCTTCATATAAGTACAGTTAGTGCAAAAGTTCCTTCCTGGGTTTAAGTAGAGGAGTGTGTTCACTGCTCCAGTGCATTTTTAAATGAATAAAATGCTGACCCAAAGAATTATATTTAAATCAACTGCGTGAGGTGAAGCAAGGCTACCTATGCCCCCCTCAGTAGAACGCAAAGAAGTATTAAAAGTTTTGTTGCACAGGGGCTATATGTTGCCCCTTGTTCGTTTCATAGCCAAAGTTGTATTAAAAGCTTAGTAGATAGAAAGATTACAAGTTGAAACCAATTTAATCTTGTTATTTTTGTTATCATTTATCAATGTTAATAGTGTATTTTAGTTTACAAATACTTTAATATTGCTAGTTTGGAATAAATAAGAACATTTACAATAATAGACCAACTAATATATTTGAGTCGTAAATATGCAAGTTGGCAGGTAAAATGTACATCTTTACTCATGAAAACATAACTTTGTATCATTTACATCTCTATGGTGATTAAATGAACTTTCTTCTTGATGTAGAGAATGAGAATAAATTGATAACATGACTGAAAGCTAATTTCTTAGGTCATCTCAGACTTGATGGTTTAAACAGCCACATCCCACAAATGTGCTTCAGTCATCATCGATCTCGTGAAGGTTTTTCTCCATTTGAAAACCGAAAATGATCTCTCTGCTGAACAGTTTGATGCAGGAATCGTCAAAAAAGTTTCAATTTATGTCAGCATAGTATAAGTCTTGAACTCCGTAGACATGTAGCAGTTTATAGAGATTAAACATACTTATAGGACGATCTTGCTATTTAAGTTCCTTTAAGAAACAAAATAAATATAGGCATTCTATAGGAAAATCTTCTGGAGAAGGAAGATCCTTGTTATAAAGACTGCACAATTTTTACAGTTATCACTTAGTGTCTCTGTGTCCTGTTCTTCTTTTTCGTTAATGAGAAATCCAAAATTCAAGTTCAGCTCATCGTATACAGCTTTTTCTCTTTTCCATTTCATTAGTTATGGTGTGTTATATTACATAAAAAGTATTTATTTTATAGTTCTCTCTGCCAAGAAGTTTTAACTCACCTTCTCTGGTCTCATCAGGTTGGGGCTTTCGTGGCCTCTTTTTTTACTTAATTTTCATATATACAGTACATACTTCTGACTTTAGCAGAGCTAAATTTTCATTAATATCAAGCTCTTTTCTAATGCTACTAACATACTAATATTATTCATACATTAGTGCTACTGTTGACGAGTTGGTTTCAGATGATTGCAGTTTTTTACTAGTAATATTAAATCTGTTGAGTATGAGTAGATCTCCCCACAGAATTGACAAAAATGCAGTTTTACAATCTTTGAAACTTGCAAAGGTAGCTATCGGCTTCAATTTGTGATTGCCTTTTCTGTTTCGTCATTAGAAATAATTTTAAGTGCTTTTATTACTTCCTTCCAATCTTTATTCAATGCCTTGCAAGCAACATCTCTCTTTGACGTGTTTGTTTTATACATTTTTTAGGTTTAAGTTGTTATTTTTGTCTAAACTGAGCAATCACGTCATAAGGAATAGGCAAAGCTTTTTAATGTAAAACAGTATGACAAACTTAATTCACCAATTAATTCAATTCAATTCAATAATATCTTTATTCACACATTCATCAAGAATGGTTACAGAGTCAACACATGCAGTAAAAATTGATGTCATCAAGAAGTAGGTAAACTAGTTTAAAAACTATTATAAATGCAAAGAGAAAATATCTTTAAAATTTGATATTAACTAACATTTCTGTAAAATAAAATATATATGAGGAGAAAATATATGAATGCATATACATACACATACATGTCTTAAATAATAGCATTAACAGAATTAAAAAACTCATTCAAACTATAAATTGTAGAGTTTATCAACAGGCTGTGCAGTCTTTTCTTCAGAGTTTTAGAGTCACATGTTTTGAAGTTTTCTGGAAGCATGTTAAAGAGTCTTGCACCGCTATAGGAAGGCTTCTTGGTGTAAAGGGTTGTTCTATGCGCTGGAAGGGATATATCATTTGCCCGTCTTGTTGTGTAGCTGTTGACGTCACCAACCCTTGGTAATCTTTCTCTTGAGGCGTGGGTGATTACCTCGATGATGTATATGGACACTACTGTGAGTACCTATCTCAAAAGATTTAAAAGCCTCTCTACAAGATTCTTGTGGCTATAGTCCTGCCATGATCCGTATAACCCGCTTCTGTAATACCAGGACACGATGAAGGTTGCCGGCAGATGAACTTCCCCACAGAGTTATTCCATATCGAACATGATTCGAACAGAGCGTGATATGCGGCTTTCAAAGCGATAGAGGTACCAATGGATTTAATCCTCTTCATTGCAAAGATTGCAGAGCTAAGCCTTGAACACAGTTGGTCGGTGTGTGATTGCTCCAGGAGAGGCCTTGATCCAGAGTTAGGCCTAAGTGTTTTGTGTTGTCAACTCTCTGAAGATCTGGGGGCTCAGTCAAGCATTCTTTTAATCGTCCGGAGCGAGATATTTTGTCTTTGCAGCGTTAAAAACTAGGTCGTTATTTGAGCAATATTGTTGTGCCATACTGACTGATATGAAGGTACGAATGTCCAGGTCTTCAATGGCATTGCCACTCGTTACAAGAACGGTGTCATCAGCAAACATGACTGGGTAGCTTATATTACCCAAATACTTAGGTAGGTCTGCAGTAAAAAGAAAAAACAGAACCGGGCCCAACACTAAACCCTGGGGAACACCTCTTGTAACAGCCAAGGGCCCAGATCTTGCAGTCCTCTCTGTTCCATCCAGGTTTTGTTTTATTTCAACGACCTGTTCTCTTCCCGTTAAGTAACTCTCAAACCACTTGACTGTAGTCCCTCCAAAACCAAGAGATTTAATTTTGTTGATAATTAAACTATGGCCCAAACAGTCAAACGCCTTACTTAAATCAAGGAAAACACTTGTAACTGTGTTCCCTTCCTCCAAGTTGTCAATGATGTGTTCTATTAAATCAGTAAAAGCACTTGTGGTTGATCTTCCAGGGATAAACCCATGTTGTCTATCAGGTAGGAGATTGTTGAGTTTAAGATGGTTTTGAATTCTGGTTAAAATTATTTTTTCTATGATTTTTGAAATAGTTGGGATTAGGGATATCGGCCTGAAATTTTGTAGCTCCTTTTTGCTTCCCTGCTTATGAAGGGGATAAACTTTAGATATTTTGAGTTTGCTAGGAAAAATCCCCTGAGACAAAGACTTGTTGATTATATCTGTAATGGGTAAAAATACTTCACCAATGCAAAACTTTAGCAGCTTAGAGCTCACGTCATCGATACCTGAAGAAGATGTTGACTTCAGTGACATTATAGTGTTAAAAACTTCACTGAAGGAAGTGAGTCTCCATTCCATAAGTGAAGTTCCAAGAAAAGAAGTATCACTCATAACAATGGGTCTTGATTGATTGTTTTGCAGTAGAGTTTGCTCGGCTATATTGGAAAAAAAGATATTAAAGTGTTCACACAATTTGTCTGGGTCTTCTTCTACCCTTCCTCCAACATCAATCTGCCATCTTGCCCCTGCACTGTCTTTTCTTGAAATTCTCTCACTATTCATGACATTCCAGATGGCTTTAGATTTATTACTTGACTCAGCAATAAGGCTTTCATTTTCTTCCCGTCTTAGAGTTTTTAGTTTTAGATCATACATTTTTTTTCTTGTTAAACGCATCCACTTTGTCTTGCTCACTTCCAGTTTTTTTATATTTGTCAAGCGCCAGGATGAACTCTTTTCTAAGGCTGTTAGCTTCTGGGTTGTGTAGGGCTAGAATTTTTCCTCTATTTTTTTTCGGTATGCAAATTTTACGTGGACATGTGATGTCAAGGGCTATTGTCAGGGTATCAATAAAGTTCATGTAAGCCTCGTCTGCTGTAGCTGCCTGATAGACTCTGTCCCATGATTGAAGTGACAGGATGTCCTTGAAGTGCTGGAGGTTGTCAGGATTATATTGTCTGTGAGTAGTTCTAAAAGCTTCATTTTTCTTTATTGGGGCGTCAACGTAGCAAAGCTGTCCCATATGATCTGAAAGGCCCGTATTTTCCACTATGACTTTGACTCTGTCAGTGTTAAGATTGGTGCAGACAATGTCAATGGAAGTAGCAGAGGTATTAGTGACTCTTGTAGGAGGCAATGGTATTCTGGTTACATCGAAGGTGGCGAGTGCTTCGCATAATGCTACATTTTCTCTTGATGGAAGCAAGCAATTTACATTGATATCACCAACAATACAAATTCCACTGTTGTCACAAGGAAGTAAGCTGAAGGTATCAGTTAACAGGGCCAAGGCATTGTCAAGAGGAGCACTGGGTGGTCGATACATCCCAAGAATGTATAAACATGATTTCCTGTCGAACGTTATCCTGATTGAAGACATTTCACATACGAGTTCTTCTGAATGGTCAGCAATATTAACACTCTCCACCTCATTAGCCATGTCAGTGTGCTTGTAGATGGCAACACCACCTTTCCTGTGACTCTCTCTGCAAAATGCAGTTACCAGACAGTAGTCCACCAGGCATACATTTTTCAAAGTTAATTCAATTAGTCCAAGTTCTGTGAGGACAACTAAATCGGGCTTGTGGATGCGTAAAAAGTGATTTAATCTATCGATTTTATTGCACAGCCAATCTATGTTCTGATGGAAGATTTGAATCTTGTCTTTAAATTTGAATTCAGGAAGATTCTGCATCGAATTTTGCTTCTTTGAGTTGGGTCTAAAAAGGTCTGGGTTTCTGAAGAGTTTGAATTTTGGAGTGGTAATTTAATTGTTAGTACAGGTTGACGGCATAATTTTGGATCCACCGTGACATTCAGTTTTTTTTGACAGGGTTTGGCTGGCTCCCTCAGTGGCGGTTTGATTCAGTTTTTTAGACAGGGTTTGGCTGGCTCCCTCAGTGGCAGTTGGATTCAGTTTTTTGGACAGGGTTTGGCTGGCTCCCTCAGTGGCAGTTTGATTCAGTTTTTTGGACAGGGTTTGGCTGGCTCCCTCAGTGTCGGTTTGATTCAGTTTTTTAGACAGGGTTTGGCTGGCTCCCTCAGTGGCGGTTTGGTTAAGATTATCATATGTAGTCTGGTTGGATAAAACATGAAGCTTGTCGATATTATCATTAAAAAACTCCTCGTAAGTTTCTCCCTCTCTAAGCACCTGTGCAGTAAATGGAGGTGACTTCATTTCCTTGCCATGCGCTTCCGACAGATGAGTTTTGTGTTTGTTCTCTGTAGGTTTGTCTAACTCTATTAAATTATAAAGTGTGTTCACAGGATGATTTATTTTCTCACTACCTGAGTGGGAATTTTGGGATTTTTTTATTTCAAAGTTTTTTCCACGTGACTTTTTTCTTATTTGAATCGGAAAGGTTCCATCTTCATAAGTGTGTATAATGGGAGCTACTAAGTGAGTTGTTGGTTTATCACCCAATTTTGACTCCATTGCATCATAAGATATCTTGTTGATGTCAAGCGTCTGACACTTAAGTCTGGCTTCCAGATTTTTTGCTGCCTGAAGGGATATACTAAACAGATTCTTTCTTTTGGTTTTATTTTTTGAATCTGTGCTAGATTTTTTCACATGGAAGTTCTTGCCAGAAGAACTGTCCCTGTGACCACTTCGGGGAATGCAAGGTGAAGAGTGTTTTGTAGGCATAATGTTTTCAAAGTTGTTACAACATTGATGGTGAATACCGTCTGACAGTTTCTGAATTGTTTGCTCCATTTGGTCTTGTCGTTTCTTTAGAAGCAGAATTTCCAAGTACACTGATGAGGATTGTGCTACTAAAGGGGAGTTGCTGTCATCAGAAGTTTGTGTGGAAGCAGATTTAGTTGACTCAAGATCGTTATTTTCAAATTTAGTACTCTTCTGAAGTGTCAAAATAATTAAAAAGTGGCATGAGTTGATCATAATCACCACTATTAGTACTGCAATACTAGAAGCGTGAAAACACTTTATATGTAAAATCAGTTTGTTTATAAAATATAATTATATTCTAAAACAATAATTATGTTATTAATAGTTTAATCAGCATGGAAATTATACCCATTGGTAACTATTACTCACCAGTTATAAGGTTATATAAATACAATTTTAGGGCTAGGGGCGGAACACCACTATATTAGACTGTGCTTCAAAGAGATAAAAACAGTTTTTCAGTACCTATAAAAAATGGCAAATAAGTTTGATTAAAGATGTAAAAATGGAAATAGCAACACTTGTATGTTTGTTTACTATAAGATAAATATTTAACATGTGAAATATCGCATCAACTTACTGGACACAAAAGATCGTGTGAAGGTAAATTGCTCCCACAAATTTTGAACTAGTTTAATTCTTATTTAGTGTCAAAAATTCTCAAAAGAAGTTGTGGTTAGTTTGATGAACTGTCTACCAGGATATACTAGTTTAAGTAATCTGAATTTAGACATCCATTTATTAAAAACATATCAAAAGTATTTTATAATCTGACGTAAAATTTACGATACATGGCATGTTGCATGTGAGCAAATTGCAGCTTGTTTGTTTATAAGACTCTATATGATTAAAATAATTTCTTGATTTTTGTATGGTGATTTATAACTAACGCATGTACCTTTGGTAAATATAAAAAACATCTGACTATAGGGTTCTGTACCACAGGCTTCCAAAGAGCCAATGTTAATCTTATGAGAATATTTTTGTTTACTTTAAAAAAGCTAACTATAAAACACACAGATAGTAATCTCAATCCACTAAGCAATATTATCAGCTAAATGGTTATTGTAGAATGCACTAAGCAACTCAATTTAAGCTTATTTATTATGGTTTACAATTGTCTAAATAAGAGTTATTTATTCTTAAAAAGTAAATAAGCCTAATAAAAGAATACTGTGCAAAACAGAATTTGAATTTATTATAAGTTAGTTAGTGACTGTATTCATAATCCTAAATTTTTCTCAGAGGGATTATAGCCAAAATCGGAGCAGAGCAACAGACGCCAGGGTCATGAAGAAATATAAGTAAAGAGATAAGATGAGCTTCCAACCTGCTAATAACGTTAATTACAAAAAACATAACAAATTTCCAAAAGTGTGGCGAACCGCCATGGGTGCAACCTTTTGTGTGTTAATAAGCACAACTTTCCCCCATTATTTAACATTCTGCACACTCACTGTTAACTTTTGTTATCAGGCACGATGGGCCATGTCCACAGAAAATGCTTGGACATCTGGATGGAGAGAAAGAAGAGTTATCACTGCGAAATCTGTTCCTATCCACTACGCTGTTCTACCCAATCATACAGTCTCTACATCTTCTATTACGTTGTCTATCAACTGATCAGGTTCACAAAAATTACCCTCTATGTGGCCCAGGAAATTAGTATATTCACCGCGTGCTATCTAAACGTCTTACTTATGTATTACTTGTTTGAAACTTATGTCCTACAAATGCAAAGTTTTGAAATTTTTATTTGTCAATCAGTTTCTAATATTCATCAAGAGATGAACAATACTATTACTGCCATACATGACTTTATTAAGAGCTTTTGGATGAACTGACATTCAAGATAAAATTGAAGAACAGTAAAGTTATATTAATATTTCTGTTTTTAAAATTCAGTAAATGTTATAGTCATAGCTGTATACGGGCTAATATAAGCAAATATACATACTGTATTTTAAAAGTTTTGTCCTTTATTGGAGATGCAAAATATAAATTGCAAAACTTCTAATTTCAATGTGAGGAAATTTGAGTTAACTTTTTTATTTTTGAAAAATCGATAAACAAAAGACAGCAATTGTCTTTAGTGAGTAATGCAATATGCTGATATTTTCACTGCAACAAGGATTGAAGAACACATGTAGCTATAACATATTACTAAAAATTGTAGTATATATGTATTTATCTAGATACAGTAAGTTCAATTTGAGTAATACAATTAAATAAAATGTTTATTTAAGAATTTTAAAATTAATCACTAGTTACATAAAAAAACTTTGCAACTACAATACATTTTCACAAGCTTTTCCAGTCTGAAATTCCCAGATGACTAATTAAACTCACATAAAAACAATTACACATTGAAGTCCAGGAAAAAATATTTTTTCTCAGGTTCCAATTATCTCACCAATCATTTGTGAATTTGATATCATATTATCATAGGTATTTTTTACTCATAGTGTTTATTAAATGTAATTTTGTTAGTAATTTCAAAAGTTTTAAGAGTGGACTAATTAATTTTTTTTTTAAATTTGATGTATTTATATCTGTGGAAAGTTTTCCTTTCTTTTAATTAATCGTTTCAAACATTTATGAAAAAATATTGTGCATATGGCATCATACACAGAGTGCAAACATGATTTTCATACAGTAATACACTTTACCCCAATCAGCAGCTGATCTTTTTGAAAACAATCTTGAACTGAATATTTCATTCATGTGCATTAAAGATATGATAATTTAATTAGTATACTGACAGGCATTTTATAAGCCTGATATAGGAGTAAAATGTCACTTGACAGATTTGAAATCGTTGTTGAGTACTTAATCTGGCAACCTGTCAGTGCCAGGTTCTTAGATTAATACTGTGTGGCATTTTTGGTTTGGTTTTTACAAGACTTTGTCTAAGAGTGTTTTGTGTTCTAAAAGCGGAAAAGAGCAAAGTTTGTGGTGCAGATATAAAATACTTTGGAGTATCTCATACTAGGGTCACTCTGAAAGTTTTTAGATACCAGCAGACAGTGCATACTACAAACATTTTATAATTTTCATATTATAGGAAGGTCACTGATTGATCGGGTGGCGTTATAGGAAAGACACTGCACTGCATTTTTCAAAATTATCACTAGTGATGATATGTGTACACATAATTGTATGACGTTCCAACTCAAGGAGAGAGATGCGTATGGATGGTGTCTGAAGACGAGCCATCCCCCTCAATGGTAAAATAACAACAATCAGTGAAGAAAGTAACATAGCCTGCTTTCTTCATGAGGATGGTACTGGTAAACGCTATAAAGCTGGAGGGACAAAAGACTGTCACAGCAAATTGGTAAACTGAACAATGCTTGCCATAGGGTTAATTTTTTTCACTATAAAAATGCTGCAAACACAGCTGCAAAAACTTGTTGAGTTTTTGGTTGAAAATTGCATCAAAATGATTTTTATTCACCCCATCTCACTATGTGTTACTTCTGGTTATTCTTCAGTCTGAAGAAACATTAGTATAGTTGGTGGTTTTCTTTGGAAGCCAAAATTGATGCAGAGATTCATAAATACTTTACTCAATTCCAAAAACCGAGTGCTTTCAACAAGTAGAAATTCAACTTCAAAAGTGTATTGAAGCTGAAGGCGACATCTTTGCACATGCATAACATTTGTTAAGTAACACAAAATCTCTTCTTACATCTCTCAAAACTTACAATTACCAGCAAAATTTCTCCCCCAATGGATAAGGAGTAAAGAACCAGACACAGTATGATCGGTCAACATAATTGTTACGTAATTAGCCCTTTCCTGATGAAACATGGTCCCTGACTTTTCTGCTATAATTTCATAAGCAAAAGAAATCCGGGCACTGCCTGGTTGATATACTAAATCATATTTTGTTGACATATGAGATAGGTTTGGTGAATTCCATTGACTGCAACCTCTCAGAAATAGTTCAAACTACTTGAGAAAATATCAGCAATTTTTATGCAGTACAGGATTTGTTGATTAGCAACGAGTTGTCTGTCGAAGTAAGATCATAGCCATGCGAATGTCAATCACTTTCTTTTACTTTTATTGTTGATTCATTGTAATCAAAGTTTGTTTTAATTGTTAAACAGTCAGTTTTAGGCCTAATTCCAGATATTTAGTTGGTAAGTTTATATTATGGCAAGGCACCTGTTTTGTATTACAATTTGTAAGAGTGTAAAATGTCATGTGCTAATAAATGACATATAATTTTCAAGTGAAAATATTTAATGTTTATTACTTTTATTTGATATGTTATAATATTGAAACAATGTTTAAATTATTTGTTTAGTATTATTTATTATTTTAACACTGGCTGCGAGTACAAGTACTTTAAATGGCCTTGCCTGTTTTATAGTTTATTACTTACATTACGTTTTTTATCTAGAGAAAAAATATTGCATAGAAGAAATAAGGAAACAGATACACAATGAAATAAATATGATTTGCTGCACAAAAAGCTTCAAAATATTCAGTGTACATTGCCACAAGAGCAATTGGCAATTATGAGTTCCGAAAGGGTTAAAATTTTTTATATGGAAACTATTTGTAAAATTTATACAACAATGAACAAAGGTAATACTTCTACAAATTCATAATGGAAATGGCCACTACAGCAGATTGGAGCTTCTGTACAGAGTAGTAGTACTATAGCTATAGTATTAGTAAGTTATAAAAGAAGGATTTCAACCCTGCTGTGGCTGCATAAGTACTGCTCACAAATTGATGCCAATAGACAATAGACAAAATTCTTTATTCATAATCTTCAAAATTAGAATGGTTTCATAAAGTTTACATGTAATAAAGTTTACGATGGTTGTGTAAGTGTAAATAAGTTATCAGTTCTCCAGTTAAGAAATTCTTCAATTGAGTAGAAGGGACGTTCTTGGAGCCATCTGGTTAGTTCCCGTCTGAATTGCTGTTTGTCTGCAGTATGATTTTTAACTTCAGACGGTAGTATGTTCAGGAATTTGGCACCCGTATAAGTAGGTTGCTTCTCAAATAGAGTCAATCTATGAGAGGGAAGTGAGTAATTGTTTGCTGCTCTTGTGTTGTGTGAATGTACATCTCCTCTTCTAGGTATGTTTTGTTGACTGGTATGGACAGTTACTTCTAATATGAATAGGGCAACTGTTGTTAGAATATTTAAGTTTTTAAAAGCCAATGGAATAAAGGTGTTTGGCCACTCCCTTTTGGTCAAATTCTCATTGGTGGTAAGTATACATCAAGTTTAGTATATGAAAATATGTCATATTCAACACAGTCTACAGAGACAGAGAGTGAGTATGTGTGTATCTGGATTCTTGATTGATTTTCACTATTCAAGGGAAAAAATAATTATGCAAAAAAACTATTTCATGACCAAGAACACCTTTAATTTTTAATTAACAAATATTTTTTCCTGCATTTTATTATCAAATTTCCTGACTTATTGAATGTTAAAATAGAACTTTGACTTCCTGCCTCAATAAACACTAAACTCAAAACACAATAAATTTAACAAAATTTGTCAATATTTGTAGTATGTATACGACTTGTGTAGAATGTCAAGAGTTCTATAGAATTTTAAAAACTGGATAAATAAATTGAACAAAGCGTGACATTTCTTTATTTTTACTTTACTTCTTTTTTATTTCTTGAATAGCACAACAAATTCACATAATATTAGTTCTAAATTACAACTATAATTACTCATAGTGGTTATACAAAATGGTGGTTATCAGTAGATAAAGGCTTGGCCAGTTGTAAATAAAAATTTAAGCTTGCTAAATTACAACTATAAAAATAAGATATAGTACTATATTAATAAACTACTAAATTGGCACCTGGTTTTATTGCCTGAGATAGTTTAACTAAGAGTACGTTCATATTTGTCATTACTAATTTGACAAAGAGCATAAACCAGGCTTGTTAATAATCAAGGATCAGGTCAAGTTTTGTTGTTTCATTTAAAAAATACTAGAAGGAATTTCAACCTTCAATTTACATTCCACGTTTTCAAAACCAAACTACTGCATATAATTACTGACATAACAATGAACCAATTCTGCAAAATATAAAACTTTGTTTCGCTTCTTACTTTTATTCATAAAATACCACATATATATGAATCTCCAATGTCATAAAGAGATGGCTTGAAAATAATGATTTTAAACATCATTAAATAATTATGTTAATTAAACTCTCTTGCACTGTGTGAGTTCAGCTGATGCACATACAGAATCAGAATTTTCATTACAAAAATAATGGTAATTAGCTTGCATAAGAAAATGTTTAAGAAATCTTATACTAATATAGAGGATTGTAATAATAACACACATTTTCATGTTTGGGTTTTCCTTCAGTAGAAGTAAATGTACTCATAAGATATTTCTTTCAATAATAAAAAAATGGTCTAAATAAAAATACACTATAAGGAACTTGTGACATTTTACATTAGGCTTGTACCACCTAAATAAATTTATAATATTTATATGATATAATAACTTTGAATATTTTCTCATCATTATGAGTTTCTAGTAAAGTAAATGACAACCACACAAAATACAATTATTTAATACTTTTATTACAATATAATTCGTGTGGTCAGGTAATATAATTTTTCTAACCAGAATTGCCATTTTATGAACATAACAAATTTAATATTTAGTACTATGTACCACATAAAATACCATTTCCTTAAGTAAAATCATACACGTAAAATTATACCGGGTATTTGATTGTTTAATTTTAAGAACCTTGGTTCTACATTTATCTAAAATGATAAACCATCATAAAAGTTACATAAATTCTACAGGAACCTGGCTTAATTCCAAATAATTATTTTCGGAATAAACATCTCTTTTATTCATATTTACATAAAGGAAATGTCTTATAAAGAACAGTCAATTTCAACTGAGGCACCAGTGCCTAACATATAGATAACAAAGCCTATACTGTATGTAAATAACTCTGAACAAAAAAACGCCAGCAGAGAAAATGCTTTTCTATTTAATGTTTTCATATGTAAAATATCGTTTCTAATATAAGAAATACCATAAAATTCCTCTTTTAACTTTACTAATAACCACCATTAAATGGTTACATAACTTATTGGTTAAAACAATGAGGTGTATCTCGGTTTTCATATGCAAACTGTAGAAGTATCACAAAATAAAAAATACTGTGAATACTTTTAAGACTGACCCACTTGTAAGGAACTTCCAATTTCAAAGAATATCAGTGAAGTCCCTTGAACTTCACTAATATTTAATGGGAAAATGGCATTCAATGTAGAAAATTGTCGCAAAAATCTGTTATTGAAAAGTAAGTTTTTTAGCCACTTTCTAAATGCTCCATAGCCAGCTGACTAGCCTTCCCCTTAAAGCAAACATGCACTATTGTGAAGTATGATGAAATTACACCAGATTCAACTACGTTTTGTCTCAAATTCATTGTACCACACAAAATTACAAGTGGTAAAGAGAACTTTTTTTATAGACCTAACTTTGGCTCTCAATAAAGCCATTTCTAATTCAAACCACATAATTGCAAAGCCTTATAATTATGTATGATTCTGGCACTGAATTAAACTGTGCATCAATGTCAAAGAGCTAAGGCAAAAATTATTTGTGACAAGTGTAGTACCTAGTGATTGCCACATATCAGGGTTGCCATATGAACAATAACTTTTCAATAGAAACTTTAATGAATATATAATTACGGTTAGGCCTTTATACCCCATCCTGTTTAGTTCATCAGTTCAATATTCAAATTAGGGTGGGTTCTTTAACTTTCAAATCCGTCTGTGAATTCATTAAAACCTATTTACACACAAGAATTGTTCAATAGTATCAGATTTCATATGTTTTCTAGTTTTATTAACCCTTTGCGTGCCACGGCGACGATACATCGTCGCCAAAAACCCTTGCGAAAAGTGCCACGGCGACGATCTATCGTCGCCGACTTACTGTGCGAAAAGTGCCAGGCGACGATCCGTCGTCGCCGTCTGTTATCGTAATTTTTAACGCTTTATTTTTCATGAATTCTTTTCACGACCAATATTGTTTTATTTGTTAACTATCCTGCAATAGATAAATAATAGTTCACATAATACTTTATATTAGTGAAGATAAAAAAACACAGAATAATAGAAGCAACAACAGCTGGCGGTGATCAACCGGGCGCGTAACATCGTTGGCGCGTAAACAACTCGCTACGTATAGTATGCGTAATATCTAAAATAATACGTTCGGTCACATGGTTGTGTATACATCGTTTTGAGGTTAGGATCTCTAAAATGATTTTGTTAAATTGATATCTCCCGTGCGTGCGTGCGTGTGCGCGTGCACACGCGAGCGTGTGTGTGTGTGTGTGTGTACATATTTTTTGGGAAAATATGAAGACCATATATTAGATATACTTTAGAACCAAAGGATAAATGTAAGTAATGCATTAATTATTTTTGTTTTCGTGTTGTGTTACCGGTACTGAAAAATGATTTTTTCATTATGTACATAATTTCAAGCATTGTTATGTAACTATAGTAATTATATAAAAAAGTCAACCATTATTTTTTTTCACATTAACAATGTTATAAAGAATATTAAAAAAATTCTTCCCATAGTAAAATTGTTTCTTATTAATTTGTCAAAAAAAATAAAAACTAAAAAATAAAAATTGCTTTATACATTTTTTGGTTTTGACATACCAAAACTAATATTATTTTATGTTGTTTTATTTGTTTTGTAACATTTTATTGTAATACAATTTTTTACAAACATTTTGATACCTCTTTCATAAAAATAGTATGAAAAATAAAAAAAATATATTCTTTTTCCGGAAGCCCGGTAATACTTCTTATTATTCCCTGGCATTTTTCGCATATGACTTGCAATATAGTTGCTAGTGCATTTCTTTTGTACTAAATTTTTTGCCTTGTGGCATTCAAAGGGTTAAGTACTGGTATCGATGCTCAGAACAAGCAACTGTTGTAATACTATCCTGAGTATTTAAAAAAAAATCAATATTGTGATGTAGTTTTCCGTTTTTTACATTTACACAAAAAGCAATATTTACTGTTCAATTAGACCAAATCCAGAATCTGCATTGTAAAAATCCTCATCCATGAAAATTAGTATTATGGAATTGTTTGGGCATTTTAAGCTTTTTTTCTAAAGGTTCAGGAAACAAACACTGCCATTTATGATTATCATCAGGGTTTTCTGTTTTAAACCACATTGGAAAATTGCCATCACAATGGAAATCTTGAAAATATTGTGGTACAGAGCCATCTTCAGTCAACAAATATTAGACCAAATCTCCTATGCAACAAATACTATTTTAACAGTAAAGAGCCTTATATGAGAAATTTATGTTAGTATTATAACAGCTTTAATTGAAAAAAATATACATATAAATTCTTAAATCTATATAAATAAAACAAATACAAATTATTGGATACATGTCATATAGTTACTTTATTTCTGTACTTAGTTTCTTAACGTATTTAATGATACTTTGAAGCATTCAGATAAATAAGATAAATAACCAGCAAGAATGGTTTTGAAATGTTTGAAAAACCTTATATACAAGATTTGTTACACAAATTTGCAACACTTACTTATCATGCTTTACTAAAATGATCAAGGGAAATGTGGATTATTTTACTAACCCATACATAAGATAAAAAGATTTGCAGTACAACCTCACTTATCTGATCTCATTTACACGGATATCCGGGTTATCCCCATTGATTGTAAAAAAATGGAGGGTTTTTTAAGTACAAATTATTTTTGTTGAATTTCCAGTGTATTTTTTATGTTAACGCGTTTGGTGTACAGAATAATGCTCAAAATATATAAACAATGTTGTGGTAGGCCTAGGAGAAAATAATGACATTGAATGTCTTCATGATCATACTTCTCAGAAACAGTGTACGAAAGTTAAAAAAAAGATACTACCAATTGAGTTTTTTTATATAATAGTAAGCAAAATTTATTTTTACGTTTTTCCGATATAATTAAATCTCTTAAAAACAAAATAATTACTTTCTTTTAATGTTATATTTGTAACAAATAAATTCTTTATTATCTATTGTGATGTTACTGTATTCCCGGTTTATCTAGATCACTTCTGGTCCCAATTAATCCAGGTAAACAAGGTTGTACTGTCCTTGATTTCCAATTAAACACTAATTTAAGTTGTTTGTAAGTGTAAGTGTGCCCAGCAAATGTTGCACTCAAGTGTGTATTTGGCTGGTAACAGACCATGTGGAATATAACGTGCTGAACTGTTACTCATAACATAGATCTACACATTACCACTGGATACTGCCACTGTACAGAACTAAGAATTGTACAGCAACATAATCGGAATGATTGAAGTTTTCTAAATATGCAAGTAGAAATATAGTTCCCATAACTACCATGCTTGCTCATAAGGGACATTCAAACAGTAAATGCTGTGCACTTTTGTTCGACTATGCCAGTTGTAAACAAACAATACTGCTAAGAAAACCGTGATACACCTCTTCATTCAGTCTTACGCATAACTGAATCTTGCATTACATACATTCAAACAAGGAATGAGAAAGTCAAACGCTAAAATATTATTTACACAACACAATGTAAAATTAACTAAAACTAGACACGACTAACCTAGATTGCTGTTGTTAGTGAACTAAAGCATAATGGACAAATGACATGAAATGGACAATGTTTGTACTATGAGAACAGAGGTATGACACAGGACTAGACGAGGACAGCAGGCACTGCAAGCCGCGGTCGATACGGTTGAGCTACATTTACTTACAGTAATGATTGTACAAATACTAACCTACGCTGAGACCAACACAAGTATTGCTATGATTACCATATTGTATTATAGCTTTTCACCAAGGTTAGAAACTTGTACAGCAATATTCAAATTTAATTACTCAAAACATATGCTATAAAGATAATTGTTGCACACTCTAGTCAAGTAACCTTAAGAGTTGTTTCCCTTTCAAGATAATTGTACTTCTACAGTAGACAATTATTACATCAATTTTGTAGACCTACATTGGACCAATGTTTATACATCCCAACGTGCACTCATAGAGATGACCACCTTTATGGTCTTGTAAAATAGAAATTTGGCAGCAAACTTTATTTGGGGATCAATTTCTTGTTTTGGAGCCATCAGATAGTATGTACTCCATATTTTTGTAAATGGCCTCCAACTTACTTTTTCTTGTGGAAATCCTGATTTTGGCTAATAAAATAAAATAAAAAAACTTCCTGATTCTTCAAGAAACGTAAAATGTTCACAGCAATCATGTAGATGATCTAATCTATTAGCCTATTCAGCAAGTTTGCTATTTACTACTATTGCATTTGTCTTGACCTCTTTTCTATACACTGAAAATGTATACAGTTTAATATACTTTGAGAACAGACATAAATCACAAAAAGCGAAATATGATGAGTAAGATGGGTGTTCTAACACAGGATTAATCTTGACCAAAGAAATTTGTGGACTGGTGCATTATATTGGTGTTCAACAGATTTGGGCCGTTCCCATTTTAAGCCTTATTCTGTCTGTCCTCATGGGCCACTGGCCTGTGCGATGATCTTATCAAACAGAATAAGGGGGAGAGCCGATACAGTACGAGTTGATGGTACTGATAAAAAGTGCAGCGGTCACAGACAGGATTTGAACCTGCGCTACCTGTAACTCAGACCCAAAGTCCAACGACTTAGACCGCTCTGCCATCGACACTCCCAGGTACCCTGGGATACTCAATCATGGATACCCTTAACAAAAACTATGAATATGCCCCTCAGTTTTTGACTTGCTCTGGTGAGCTTTTTTCTCTCCCATCAATGATTACGGGTTATGCGTTATTTTGAGATCATATAGTATTCATAACAACTTTCACATGGTATTTATACCTATTCATTTGCAGTGAAATGCCACATGATGTCAAAGAAAAAGTCTCTGCTATTCTGTTTGTACTCATGTAAAAGGGTTACTGTACCATTATTAAGCAAACTTTCTTGATTAGCAAAATGTATCTTACAATCCCACCATCAATGTTCATCATAACTTTCGTAACCCAAATAATGTTGCAGAAGAGTTCAATTTAAACTCAAATACTCTTCAACTATTGAACAGTTTAAGTACATGCATACAAATATAACCATTAAATTAAATTGAAAATATTCATTGAAGGTTTTTTTTAATTTCACGTGGAATTTGAAATCAATACTCTGCTTTAACTTTACCACTGTCATGATTGCAACATTCTGAAATAACAACAAAGCAAATATTAAAACAAACTAAACTTGATAGGGGGACACGATAATGTATTTTCTCAAAGTTTTTAAGGAATAACATATTCCACCTCCCCTCCTACTGATATGCTTAGCAGCGACACCATGAACAAACACAAAAATTCAAGCAAACTTCAACAATGAAAGGTTATGGCTACAGTCTTTTGGGACCAAAAAAGGTTAGTTGCTTATAGAGTTCTTGTAGACAGGGACCACGATTAATGCAGCCATTTATTGCCAAACCTTACAAGACCTGGGGCTCTCTATTCAAAACTAAAGAAGAGGCATGCTCAAGTATGGAATTGTTCTGCTGCACGATAACGCCCGCCTTCATAGTGCCGGTGTAACCAAATAATTTCAACAATTTCAGTGGGAAATTTTTGGACCACCCACCATACAGTCCCTACCTAGCACTGAGCAACTTCCTTCTTTTTCCTCAACTGAATAAGTGATTTGGAGGTGAGCACTTTCGCAGTACTTCAAGACAAGGTCACGACTTTCAAATTCACTGGAGGTAACATTTATGAATATGGTATTTTAATACCAATAATTCAAACATGTTTTTATGTCGTGAACATTCCCTTATATAATACCATTTGGTATATACATTTCTGTGTATGCTATAGCATTTTTTGTCGTACCCGCTTGATGCATAAAAAACCTCATGAACCAACAGAGTTATCCTCCTATTGATATGTGATTGACACTGATGTTTCCTGCTTTATTGGTTGTAAATATCATTTCCTGACACTCATAAAAAGAAATGTTTCAGAAAAAATATATTTGATATAATATATCATGTACTGATTTTATGATTTTTTCATCAATAAAAGATTCATACTCATACCAACCCTTATTATTTTCTCCCATAGAATAAAGCTTTACAATTTTACTAACCTTGGTTTTCACATCAGGATCTTATTTACCTGATCTAGAAAATATAGAAGAATTCTAAATGCTTAGTAACATGTTGCCATAAGATAATTGTAATACAAAAATATAAAAATCCATCTATGTGAATAAATAAGCTCTCGTGAAAATCAGAAGTGTCGATTATAATGTAAAAACTGTGCATACAAGTCAGGCTTTATTTAACTATTTAAAAATACAGCTTCTGTTTAAAATAAAAACAATGTTGACAAGCAAATTAATTCCTAGGAGAGAGTAATGAATGTCTAAAAACTCATATACTCAGTTTACATGCTTATGAAATATGTAAATTTTAATTAATGTGATACATTTGTTTAAGATTTTTAGATTTAAACTCTAACCCCAAAGATTTTACATTGAGCCCATTTATTCTCTACAATTAAACACACCTAACCTGTTTTTATCTGACTGTTTTTAAATCAAAATAAAATGTTGTAAGTCTCAGTTTTATTAATTATTATGGATTTT
The DNA here is from genome assembly GCF_021130785.1 of Homalodisca vitripennis. Taxonomy (NCBI): domain Eukaryota; kingdom Metazoa; phylum Arthropoda; class Insecta; order Hemiptera; family Cicadellidae; genus Homalodisca; species Homalodisca vitripennis. The sequence goes on along the minus strand of NW_025777679.1, from coordinate 65,609 downwards.
ACTAAATTTTCAAATTGGGGATTACAAAAATTATGTTATCAAATTCTCAACAAATTATATACTATGAAATAGTATTTATATAAAACATAACTTATCATATATATATACCGTCTCAATTTTATATATTCTGTAAGTATTCTTTTCAAACTGTTGATAATTTCACAATTAAAAATGTTTGTAGTTGATCATGTGAAGTTTACATTTTTCAAGTGGAACATGGATGGAATAGAGACCGAATTATTAAAAAATTTGAATTACATACGTGTAATGTACAGGGCTGAAAAAACCATTTAGAAATATAAATACAATACTGCACAATATCTACTGTGTCAATCTTTCAATGAATTTGTTTTTGTACATACATTAACCTCTTCAGTGGAATGTTTCTGTGTGCATGCGACTTCTATGGTAGAATGTTTTTTGAGCAAAGCTAGTACAAAAACACAAGAGGTTTAGTAAAGATTCAATAGCTTAGTTAATTTTGGTCAGATCTTCATGACTTTTTCAGAAAATACTGATAGTGAAACTAAAAATACATCTATAGTATAATAATAATAGATCATATAATCGTATTGGTTTGCTTAACATGATTTATTTTACCATGAGACAAAACAAAAAATAGATATAAAGTGATTGATTTCACTGCCATGAGCTGCCATCTTTAAAACTTACAGCTTTGAGATATCACATTCAAACATGAGATTATATCACAGTCTCAAACACTTCATTTAATTCCAATAATGTAAAAAACAAAAAAATTCCCAATGAACAAGTCTCACTACCTTTTTTACTCATGCTGACATAATTACAATCATTTGGCAGAAAAACTATTCAACAATGTCACTATTCCGAAAAATAGAACAGTAAGAACTTAAAGAATCCAGAATCTCATGAATATGTGTTTCCTATTTTGTCTACATTGTTCTTAGTAACAAGACATTGTTAGGAGATGTTACAAGTTGGAGGGGTTGGGGCTGTATTTATACATAATTTTAAATATATGTATACACATAAATGGTAAGGAATTGGAAGTAAACAATTAGTAATTTTTTTAACTATCCATGTTCCACTGTAATTTATTTCAATAGAAACTGCTGAAAAACGAGTATGTAGTTTTCAAATATATACAATAAAATATGTTTGTCTGATTGGGAGTTTTTTTTAATAATTAAAAGGAATAGCCCCCATATTTTTTTAATTTGAAGTAAACAATTAATCATTTTTTAATTATTTATGGTCCACTGTAATTTATTTCAATACACTACAGAAAGAGATTGTATCTTTGTTATTTTAATTGTTTAACAAGAAAGTATAACAGGGAAAAAGCTGTATGAGTTTTTATAAAAATAAGAATTAAAGTATTTTTACTGTTTATTTTTGTCAAACTTGAAAGCATTCCTGTCATTTTTATTTTTAAATTTCATTTAGCAAGTATCCAAACTTTTGTAAGGCCATCTCTTTTTATTATCAGTACTACTTACTATTGATAGCAACTTCATAACTTAAGCATTAAGTAAACTGCCACCTGGGTCACAACTTGTGATAAAATATGTTCTTCTTAAGGCAGTTTTCATCGAACCTGAAGTAAAAGATTGGGAAGGATTTATTCACTATTGGACCGTAAATATTGATATCAGAAACAATTCCCATTGGATTGAATTGAGGGAATTAATTATTTAATACATACTTGCTCCATAGATCATTTTAAATATGTGGCAATTTTAAAAACCTATTACGAATAAAATAGCTGGATTTATAATTTGGTATTCCATGAACACAGATTTTGCATTTCCTCAAAATATTTAAATTGATTCACATTTGCTGAAATACATTTCATTAAACTCCTCTTTGTCATTTAATATTTTTAGATTTAAAATAATTGTTTATCCTGACCATTGGTAACATTGCTATAAACTAAAGATTTACTTCTGTAAATATATTGTATGATATATTTGTAAAAGTAGAAGCTGTGGTTGAAATATTGCACAATAAAGAAAATAAACCACATTCATTTTGAATGTAAACAAAATGGTTAAACCAAAGTGTTGTTATACAAGAAAATGTGGTTAGGCGTATATGGAAAAAGTTTGAGGAAAGACTTGTGCATTTTACTTTAGGCAATGTTTGCTAGAAAATAGTACATACCAAAGTTCATAGCTTCTGTTGTAACAAAATTCTAAGACCTGTTCTACAGCACAAAGAACAAAACTAAAAATAGGCTAGGTTAAAAAATTAATTATATATTTAAATACATAAAATTTACTTCAAATATTTAAAAAATTAATTATATATTTAAATACATAAAATTTACTTCAAATATTTAAATTGTTCTTTCTGTTGGTAGGAGATATATTGTGGTATACCATCCCATATATTTCGAACCATAGTTCTTGACTACTTTGTCTATGAATGTAAGCAAATCTTTTTTCAGAAAAGTAAATTACATTTGTGAAAGTTTCTACAATATAAATTGTGTTATTACTTCACTTTTGTGCAATCCGAAATTTTTCCTATTTTCATCTTTAACCATGTTTAATTTACAATCTTTTATCAACATCTCTTTATAGCCCAAAATTGTAATTGTTAAGTGAACCTGCAGAACTAGTTTAGAATTTTGAAACAGTTAATTTTATACATGAGAATAAGAGCTTAAATAATATATACATGTGGATAAAATGAATGCACAACCTAGTATTTCATTCCAAAAATTCAACACATTTTTTTTAATAAAAATATATTCATGTCAGTTTTACTAAAGTTTTCCAATTTACACTACATTCTACGTTATCACTTCCAGCTCCAGGTTGTGCGTTATTTTATCCAGGAGTGTATTACAAACATAACTTAAACACAATTCTGATACAAAAAATTGAGCACAACGAGTTGTACTCAATTATTAAGAGCTTTTTTTCTTTCATAAGCAAATTACATCAATTTTTGGAGCCTTACATTTCCAGCATTTTATATTATATTATACGTAAGCATTTTTTGCTCAATAGACTACAAAAATTTAACAATTCTTTTGTAGATGGCATAATACTAGAAAAAGTATAATTCAAGAAGTTGGGAATGTTAGTTCAATAATAATAAGCTTTGCCTATACCTCTCCTTTGGCTATTTTACTGTACCATTAATAATAGACCTACATTATCTGTTATACATTACTCCTGTTTCATAAGAAAGTGTAAAACCAATGAGTTTTTCCCCCCAAAAAGCGAATGGTTAATTTTGGAATGTTTTGATGGATATACAAGAAAGAATTATTATGCATAAGGGCTTCTCTTAGCTATAACTTCACATGGTAAAATAAAGACATTCTTTGACCTTTTTTTATTTATCATTTCTTATTGCAAACAACCGATGTGATATTTTACCTTCGATTTTGAAAAATCCCCACATATTGTTACAAGACAAAATCATAACATAAGCAAAATAGTCTTGCATTTATTTCAATGGAAAATAACAGAACATACAGAGTGCAGGTCAACATAATATTATTAATTAATTGCTTATAAGCTAGTAAACTGTTGTAATACAGTAGTAAACTATTAGGTACTCTGAAAACTGTTACAAGGTAGAACTTATCCAGGTCTTCTTTACAACACATCACACAACACCCAATTTATTTATGCAAAGGCTTCAAACGTGAGTCCAAGATACGTGAATTTCAGGTTACACATGAACTACTAAAAAGTGGTCCAAAGTTTTAAGGCCATCTCTTAAAGAAGCATAGTTAAACCCTAATCGTGCTCCAAGAAACTACCAAACAGACAAGTTGATGTAGAAAACCCACAAGAACGGGTGTGGGGAAGTTATACCTGTAGAAAATTCTAATCTATCACACTGACAAACAAAACGTAATTACTCTCCTACAATGAGTGAAGGTGACTTCTAAAACTAAAAATGCATCAGCTTTCAGCCTAGCCTAGAGTAAAACATACAAATTGCACTAACGAGTACCAAACAATAATTATTGAAACAGAAAACAATTAGATGGAAATCGCATTTGCATAATTTATAACAGAACTCACAATAACATGAAGGCACATACAAAAATAATACAAAAATGTGCAAATCAACTACAATGATAACACAAAACTTAATTGGTTAGTAACAGTAAAATAACAATAATTGTTTTAGCACTTTAAAATATAAATACTTGAATTTTAAAGTCCACTAAACTATTGTAACAATTATATAAGGAATTGAGTTGCAATAAATACTTCAAAGTTACAAGAGAAGCTAACAGGATGAAGTTCACTCGGAGGAGCTGAAATAACCGGAGGCATCACCACGGCAGATGGGACAGGTGCGGTTTGACTGAAATATTACACATATGTTATAACACAAGTCACTGCATTCTCACTGTTAGCTGCTAAGCGTGAATTTTCTTTATCTACTGCACAATTCAGTTTTGTCTATAATATAGAATAATACAATAAGTTATGTGTATTTAGTAATTATATGTCATATTAACAATTAAAACTTTATAAAAAAAAGAATAACATACACTTAACTTGCTATTGTGACATATTAAAAGTGAACTTATAGTTACAGTTTATTAAATTTTAAATATTAAGCAATATTACCCTCCTTAATACAAGCTCAAGGTCCCAACCTTAAAAATTAAAACTTTCTGTGAAAATTAGATGAAGATCCAATAGTAAATAACAAAATGATTACTGCAAAAAGTGGTACATGATTTAAATTGTAATATAAAATTATTACTTATTAAACAAAAATTTATTTACTTAAAGTAAATCTTACAATATTTTATTTTTAACACAAAGACATTAAATCCAAAATAAGACCTGACTAAGATGTAAAATTGTATCTTTCTGTAATTTCAAAATTCAAATATATTTTTGAAATACCCCAAATAAATAAACCATGCTTACTTATGTAATGCTTAAGGTTTTCATATTAGAACTTTTAGAAAGAATGACAAGTTGAAAAACGATCTGATCATAGTTCATGTTAATATTACAGTTTAAAACCTTCAAATAATACTTGCAATTAACAGTAATTATAAATTTTGGTTTATACATTGGTATGTCGTACAAAGTAATTACCAATTAGAATCCAACTGTTTAGGTATTTCAGATAAATTATATAATATTTATGTTCTTCCAAAGATTGAAAAAACATAGCAAAAAATGTAAATTACCAAAAAATGTTTTTGAAATTTTCAGCTTAGCTCGAATATTCCAAGCTACAACAATAAAAATCAATAGTAATTCATCATTAATACTTGAAATGCATAGTATTACATACCAAAGATGTAAGAACAACTTTTCTTGTATGAATCAATTTATTTTCGAAATTGCTTAGATTCTAATTGTATAACAAGTAAAGCTCGCACACTCAGTCAATTACCTTGAGCCACTTGTCGACGCACTTAGCGTGGAACTCGTGTGAGCAAGGTAGACCTCGCAACACTTGTCTGGGCTCGAAATCACACATGCAGACCACACAAGATGTCTGGTCGCCTTGGTGAGTCTCTGCATTAAATCTGAACACAAATACTTCAATATTATGCAATTGTTTTATTACAAGCAAATAATTTCTATATCAAACAAATCACCAATACTAGGTACAAACTTTATTATAACCTGGATTTTACTAAGAATTTGCAAAATGGAGTACCAGTAGTAATTCATCCTTACTATTTTGAACTCATTAGTATGCTTTGATACTGCTGAGAAAAGTAGTACAACAATTGGGCCATTGTCTGTTAAATAACAGGACTTAGCAGGCTGTGAACTTCATATATTATCTGTCATATATTTAATGTTTCTGGTTGGCATAACCACATAAAATATTGCTTTTTCTTTTAATGTAGTCACCTGATATTTGAAAGGATAATACAATTTCAGACATTTGCCAACGTTATTTGTTCCAAAATGTGTAACACTACGTTTCGAGGATTGAAATCTATCTTCATCAGGTTTTTTTTTTTGTTCTCTTAGGACAAGAAGCTTATAAATTGCACTTAGTCCTGTAAGATCCTTAGCGCTGCTTCCGGAGTGACAGGATATTCAGGACGGGTAAGGTAAGGGGGTAGGGGCCGCCTCATATCGAGATCCATGAGGAAGAATTAGGGCACTAATCTCAAAGTCATGTCCCCCCAGAAGAAGGGGAGGCCAGCTCTGAACCAGCCTCTCCAGTCAAAGCAGGCAGGGGGTGGCACACCCTTATTGAGGCTAGCAAGAACCTCTGATAGTTATGGAATGAAACCCACCAAATTCCAACAGTCATCTCCCCCAGTAGACTAGACCTATTGAACTGCCCTTGCACCCCAGAATCTCAACATTTGCGGTTAGTGATGTGCCGGTCCTGGACATCCATAGGTTAAGTGACACATTGGTATTTGCTGTGCCACTGGTAGATTCAACTGGAAGGTGTAAACCAGCCAGAAGTGATCCCTGCTGGGTATCCTCATCAGGTTAGAAGACAATTAATACACTCAAGATTGAGATTCAACACAACACATAGTTTCTTTATTCAGTTTCTTTTCGATTATAATTTCTTGCTTATTCATTGTAGCTTGTCATCTTTTTCTGATTCCAACATAGTAGTAAAATAGTAAAAGGAATCAGCTGATTCTACTTCATGTTTGTTTAAAGTTATTGGTATGTTCTTTTTTTTTAGTTAACTAATTTTTATATAGTTGATATTTTTGATATTGCAAGTAATGATTAGCTAATAGATATGTGGAATTAACGATTACATAGAATAGCACAACAAAATCTTTTATATGAAGTTTTAGTGGAAGAGATGAAAAACATAGAGCTTGGACACGACATGACTTGCCGCAAGTGTTGCATTATGTGTATTCCAGACAGCTTCCAAGACTTTCTCATAACATTCCAAACTCTAAAGGTACGTGTAAACACTTTATCAACTGGTAATTGAACATCTTGTTCCTTGCTTCAGTATGGTTATAATAAATACTCATAAATATTGATTTCCCTTGTTGTTGTGTTTTTCTTTATAAAATTCAGTTTTATTGGCCATTAAGTACTCCAAAGATTACAATAGGCTTCGTCAAAATAACATAATTTTTTAGCTTAATTCTAGTGATATAATATAAATATAGGTACTAGTTTCCAGTCATGTCTGTTATAATAAATATATAATAAATACTTAAATCTACTCAAATAAATAAAACATAAAAAAAAACACAGAGACATGGAGTTAAAATCTAAAATTTAAAATAAATATAACAAATTATAGAATATCCTTATATATTTTTTGTATTTACAACATATCACATTTCATATAGGCTACTCCTCAACACTGTAAAATTCCTTAAGCTTAAGCCACTCTGACATATTTGATTTAAATTGTTTGAAAGGTAAAGCTCTAACAAAAAGAGGAAGCTTATTAAATAGTTTTAACTGCTGGTATTAAAAAATAAAGAAATATGAAATTTTCTAACAAAGAATAATGTACTATTTATTATGTAACAACTTATAATGTTTGGGCCCAGTCTTCATAGAAGATGGACATAACAATAAAAATTTTATCTGCTGATACTAACTTGAAAGAGGGCAGTTGATCAATCTCACTACGATGCAGGCCTCGTGGTTTAGCTTCTCCCAGACGCTCTGCTAGACTCAGTAGTGCTTCGTAGTTCTCTGTCTCCGTAGAATCGGGTGAACTAAGTTCGTTCTGGCTGTACGGCGACAGTGGTGGGTTAGAGAACATAGCTCTGTAACGTAAAAGCATAATATCACTTTACAGAACCCATCATTTCAGATGTGCAAGAACTAAGTTTTGAATCAGTGACTGTTCAGCCCTTTATTTACTTCATAAACCCTTAAAACGAGCCACACTGATATATCTGTAGTACAGGATGTGCAGCATGTGGTCTCACTCAATTTTCTTATTTGTATTTATTGTGTACTTAACAATTCACGGAAGTACAGAAACACATAAAAGTATTGATTTATGACCGCAGTGAAGACCAACAATAAACATTCACTAGTGTTAAAACCGGTTTAATTTTCTTGCATTGTTTTGTGAGGTGGCACAGGACAGGCAGTGGCAAACTGTCAATTACAACCTAGTATGTAATATGTTCACATAGTTTTCAATTCTTATTAAAATTGTAATTGGTATATTTCAAAATGAATGATAATTTTTAATGTATTAACAATTAAGAGAGCAAATGGAAATACAATCTTGCATTGCCTCCTTGCAACAGTGAGAAAATTTAGAGGCTTTTCAGCTGAACTCTAAAACCTGTACTTGCACATCTCCTGAGCTGATTCAGAATACTGACTTGCTACCTCAGTGTATCCTGCAATGTATTTGCTGCAGGTGGTAAGTTACAGTAGATAACCACTTCAAGTGGTCATTTGGTCACTCCTGGCCCAATACCTTATCCTGGCGTTCATATGAAACATTACATAGAAATATCATAGTATATCCAAGCTACATTACAAATTTCAATATAATTAATACAGTTACAATGAAATATTATATAATGAAAACTACAACATTTCTCAAAACATTAAAAAAATACAAGGCTGTGTTGTTCTTTTAATCCATAAGTCAGAGTACTTACGGCTTTTAGGGAGAGTTTAGGCCATAACAATTATACAGAGATACAATTAATAACAATGTGTGAAATATTGCCAGTAGATGAGTTTAAATTTTTTAGAAAAAGATATGATGTTATCAATAGATATATATCATAAAAATTGCTTTTTAAAACAACTGTGTTGCGTGTTATTGGGCATTGTGACCCCTTCGTATTAGAAAAATGCAGAATACTGTACACTGGAACGCTACTGTCTGACAAAGATTAGGACGATAAGATATCAGATTTTAACGCCCATATAAGCAGGAATTTCCAGTTCTTCCTTTCAGTTCAATGTAGTACTTTATTAAGTTATTTAAAAACGGGAATATAACTGTATGTAAAATGTTGTCCCGGCCCAAATTTTGAGGTTTCCTTGCACCAATAAAATGACATCACACAATATTGTATTGGAATTTTTATTTTAAAGTACGATTCTCATTTCCCAAATTACTGTTCCAAACAAATGTTTAGTAGCTAATGGCACCTAAGAATCCATGCCATGATTTGAATAAAATTGTACCAAGCTCAGAACAAAAAATGCAATACTTATGTATTTTAATACATACATAAAATAAGGTAAACTTTCTTTACATTTGTTATTATTATAAACAAACTATGGAAACAATATTGTATATTTCTAGATAATTATTTATTTGTATATGAAGCCTTGTTAAATCTTTATCTACACCTGAAAGCAGCAAAGTGGACAGTTAGGGTCCAGCCAACAGTGGTGCGGTTGCTATATAGCCTCACTCGTGGTAAAAACATCTCATAACAATCTTGGTTTATAGTTTTGGATTAAAAATCTGGTTAGCTTCTTTTACAAATCCTTCATTCGCCCCAACATGACGAATAACAAGACACTTTCCATTTTCTTTTGAAAATATTTTAAGGAGAAGTACATTATTAAAGAATAAACAAATTACCTTTATATTCAATGTTATTTTACAATAACCATCCAAATATTCATATATGTTTCTATTTTATAAATTGTAAAATAACATTGAATATAAAGGTAATTTGTTTATTCTTTAATAATGTACTTCTCCTTAAAATATTTTCACATAGTTTGCACTATGTATACATATTAATATTATCCAATATAAAATACAAACTCACAATTATTTACAGCTAACAAACAATTGCAAATCCTACGCAATGTTTGCTTATTTAAAATCTTCTTGTGTTCTTATTTATTAAAAAAGTAAAAAAAAAAAAATCATATAGGAAATATGAACTATTATTATTAATTTATTAAAATAGATATAATATTTTAAGGCTTTAGGACATCATGGGTATATATCTGATGTATTTTCACATCATGTTTAAAAATTATAATATAAATTGTAAATTTATAAAAATATATGGACATTTCATACTAATTTTGTATACAACTCACGTCTGGAAATACAAGATGAAAAATATTACAGTAAGTTAGAACACATTTTACGTAAAAATATAGAGTTGTAATATATACTGAATATACAAATATTTATACAATTACTTGAATTTTGAGCCTACAGAAATTATTTCTTATACTAAAATGTAGACTTCTTCAGGCTCCTTTTTATGTAGTATCTCATTAACCCGCGAGAACTCGCGCTGCAAGAAGTTACGCAAGAACTCGCGTTGTTAAATCGAATCTAACATCCTCCAACCAACTAAGAACGGCTTTTTCATGGTCTTGCAATAATTGTGAAGCCATGAAAGAGCAATCTACGAAATATAACTCAAAAGCAAACTGAAAAACAAGAAAAATCACTAAACTGATGATGGATTTAAACTGGCAGTTACGCGATCACTCGCGCCATTAGATCGCTCCTAATGATCACTCGCGCTGTTAGGTTGAAACTAATAACCCGCGAGGAGCGTCAACCCCCCTATGTTAGATTCAATCTAATGGCGCGAGTGCTCCCGGATTAACAAAAGGTCTCATATTTTTCACAGTGCTAATGTTAAAAACGGAGAACATCACTAAGTCAAGGTACGTATCTGTCAGGTGGAAGGACATTCAACAACACAGCACAACTCTGATTGGGTGAGGCTAAGGCGGGCCATAGGAGCCCCCCTCACACCCTCAACTGTCCTATTTGCTGTACTCCCGTATAGATATGGCACTATTTTTGTATTTAGAATTTCTACAAAAACTATTATGTTATGGGTCTAATACTATGATAGCCATACCTAAAAAATACTATTTTTTAAGAAAAATTACAATTACATTATCACTAAATGTTCTTGCAGAGAGATTTTAGTGTTCAAACAAACTGATACAGAAAATATTGAAAACATTCTGCTTTGGGGAGCTATTGAACAACAACCATCCAAAAGACAGTTATAGATCTTTTTCGGTAATAAGGTAAAGAATATGACACATATTCTATTTTGTTGATACGATAATACAGAAAATTTTCTAACAGATTTGTTATTTATATGCATTATTTACTAGATTGTTATAGCTATACTATGTAAGAGGCTGTAATTATTGAAACACAATACACACTTTTGAGATATAAAAACAAATATGGTATTGTGTACAGGTTCTAAATAAAAAAACCCGCAACCCACTACTGCTCAGCCTTTACTCATATTCTCCTATACTCATGCAAAGTTTAAACAATATATCTCACGCCTAAATGCATTGAACATCAGTTTATTTGCTACAACTCAGACTTGTAATATATATATATATATATATATATATATAAAACACTATACACATGAGCCATGTTTTATTCATATATTTCTATATAATTACTTCAATAAAAATACTCATTAAAGCGATGTTAAATATGCCCAAAAGAACATAAACAATGTTCCTACAAGATTTTAAAACTTTGAAACAACCAGATTAAAAACTAACATGTTTTTGCTTAAAAAAAAATGTATAGTTCTTTTTATAAAACAAAAAGTATTACAGTCACAATAATATAATTCTTTAATAATAGTTTGCATCAAAACATCCAATTCTTGGCACATATAGATCAAAGTACGTTTGACTGTCAGAATACAGTCATAATTGACAGTCTGAAGAGAAGCAAACAAAATGCAAACCTCCTACATATTGATAGTTTAAAACCTATTGAATACAATACACTTAATTGAGTTGAGTAGCATAGTACAATGTTAAATTATCGAAATATGAATGTCAACGTATGTGATGTTGATACTTGATGTACTTTTTAAAACTGTTAATGTAAACATTGCCACAGCACTCAATGTTGCAATTGTAGATGAGGTGGTATCTTTGTGCATATCACAGAAGGAAAATCCCTTGTCACTATCACAAGAATTGCCATCCTAGGCTCTGGCTTATGCAGTAGAGTTTTCATATTAGAGTGAAGGATGTGTCATCCTCTGATTGTACCTATTGTGAATTAAAAATCAATTTGAATAACTTGATTTTGGACGATTAAACACTTAAAAAAAATTTGTTGTTGCACTTGTCACATTACTCAGTGTAGCAGTTAGTAATCCATGATCTCTTGAATAGTTGGATGATTGAGTTAAAATAAAATCTCTACCAGGGACATATTTTGTTTTTTGTATTCTTTGATATTTATATAAAATTAAAATAATAATGATACTCACAAGAGGTGAAGCCAGCCAGCCTGGTACGCACTGGGGGCTTGTAACTGAGGTCTCCACCGCCGTGCAGAGTTGCGACGTGGAAGAGCTGCTGCATGTCTGCGCACATCCAGTGGCGCTCCTCGTACCTAAAGACAACCAGACACTGGTAAGAAACAATACATTGTGCTAACCTTTAATATATCTGTACCTGACCTCAATGGACAGACTCAATCAAAAATTTCCAAATCACAATATTTTGCTTAATAATTTGCTAACAATTTATTTTTGAAGCAACTTTTGTGTCCGTGATATATTTTTAATTTGAGAATAAACCATGTGAGATTAACATACTTTTTATGTCTTAAAAACATTATTTTTTCTTTGAAATGATATTCACAATTACACTATGGTTACCTTTATATCTTTACTAGCAGTTACTCACGGCTTCATCCGCAGTTTAGTAGGTTAAGCACCTGTATGAGTACTTCTGGTTCAAGTGAATTATATTTCCTATGTCAATGTTGAGTTTGCTTTCTTGCCACTATCAAGAAAATATGTTAAAAAGTGTATATTTATAACCATTGTAAATTGCTCCGGCCTTGGTATATTTGTTCCATAATTGATTTTGCCATTTTCCTGATTAAGATAATATATAAACATACACAACTCTGAGAAGCCTACTTCTGTGGAAAGACAATTAAGATAGGTTTCATAAAAGTCTATAAATGTATAGTAAAAAGATAGAATACTTTGTATTTATATCTGCACTGCTAGCAATTATCCACTACTTTGCATGCAATTTAGAAGGGATTGCACCACTGCTGGTTCGAGTGAATTTTATTTCCGAGGCCAATGTTGAGTTTGCCAATCAGGAAAATATAAATCACAGATCAGACAAGCCTACTTCTGTCCAACTACAACTAAGATGGGTTTTAAAAGTTTTAAATTATACTATTTACGTGGTTGTTTCTTTATAAATTGAAAAATATGTTTAATATTTTAAAACATTTAGAGCTGGAATTGGTACATTAGTTCAAAAACATAGTCCAGTGAACTTTCATCTAGCATAGTTATTGCCGATTTTAAAGGGAGTCTTCGGAGTCAAATTCTGACTATCTCATGTCTTAGGACATTTTCCAAGGTAGCTTTTAAAGTATATTTCTAAATTAGAGTACTGAATTAATTGCTGAAATCTAAAAACGATATGAAAACTAATGGTTGCTTCTTAGAGAACTAGAAACACACTATAAATGTAAACAAATAGAAAATAATGGAATTAAACATATCATTGTGCTGTCACAAAACAATTTTTACACAGAACAGTTTATTACATTTGACAGGCTCTTTCAATTAATATTTCACAACTTTAGAGACCAAGATGGGATTTTTCATTACTAGCAAGACCAGCGGAGCGTAGTCCGGAGGCATTTTTTAAATAAGAATAAGCGTATATTCATCAAGGGGGCCAAAAGAAGGTCCATGTAAAATTTCAGTACAATCGGTTGTTGAATATTTTACACGTACGAGGGGTATCCAAAAAGTAAGTTTCCCTGTTCTGTAAAAAGACGCGTACGTAACACAGCGTGCAGCTGTGGGCGGGGATATGTAGCGCGGTTCGGTTGGCAACAGGTGCGCCGGTCACTGGCCCATTGTCACGCTTCTCAGTCAGTTGCTGCCCAAACATCATGGAGACTCCACTGCGTTCTGCCGCCAGTTGCGAAGTCCGTAGTGTTATTCGTTTCTTGACCGCCAAAAACGAAACTGCCGTTGAAATTCATCGTCAGTTGTGTCAAGTGTATGGTGAACATGTTATGTCCGTTCAGATGGTCCGTCGTTGGCGTGCAATGTTTTTGGAAGGAAGAGAAAATGTTCATGACGATGAGCGTAGTGGCCGACCGGCCAATTCTCGGCAAACCTGACGTCAATGATAAGCGAGTGACTCTCGATGAAATTATGGATAAACTGCCGTCAAGTGTTGAAGTTAGCTGGTCATCTGTGCACAATATCATGACAGAAGATCTTCAGCTTGCAAAAGTGTGTGCAAGATGGGTGCCTCGCTTATTGAGCAATGCCCATAAACAACAACGAATGGCTGCTGCCCAGTCTTTTCTTGCGATTGTTTGACGATGAAGATGAAAACCTTTTCAGTAGAATAGTCACTGGTGATGAAACATGGATTCACCACTCAACTCCAGAGACCAAACGCCAGAGTATGGTGTGGCAAAAAAAAGGAAAGGCAGCTCCTCAAAAAGCCAAAGTTATTGAGTCGGCAGGAAAGGTAATGGCTACAGTTTTTTGGGACTGCCGTGGAGTGTTATTGATTGACTATCTTCCTCGTGGCGAAACCATAAATGCAGAAAGGTATTGTGAAGTTCTCACCAGACTTCGGCGGGCAATACAGAATAAACGGCGCGGACTTTTGTCGTGCACGGTTCTGCTTATTCAAGATAACGCCCGACCACACGCTGCTTGTGCAACAATGGAACTTTTGAGGAAATTTAAGTGGGATGTTTTTGGTCATCCTCCATACTCACCAGATCTTGCGCCTAGCGATTTTCATCTGTTTCCGGAGCTGAAAAGACACCTTGGCGGTCGGCGATTTGCCAACAGCGATGACCTTCAAAATGAGGTGGATACTTGGCTTACAAATTTGGCGGGTGAATTTTGTGATGCTGGAATAAAAAAAAAACTACTTCCTAGATACCAAGAGTGCTTAGAAAGGGATGGTAACTATGTAGAAAAATAAGGTATGATGTAAAAAGTTGAATAAATGTGTTTCAGTTATTTTTTGAGTCTTTTTAATTTTTTTCATAATTAATGGAAACTTACTTTTTGGATACCCCTTGTAAAAGCAAAACATACAAACAAAGGCACTTCCGCATTTATAATGTTATTAGGATAGTTATCTTTATTGAAACTGCAGTAGTGTTATAATTGTTCATGCCAGATTAGGTTTTACTTCGCCAAATTGCACTTGTATCATGTTATTCTTTATTCGAGCTGCTGACTTTTCCTCAAAGTTACATTGTGCTGTATTTACTATTACATTTCGCACAAAACAACCAACAAGAATCAATATTGGAAACTATTCCTGTTGATTATCGTGAATTGGTAAATATAGAGAATATACCTCAGCAGGGCTGGACTTACATATGGTTATAGGGCTATAGCCTAGGATGGCAGATTTTGAAGGATGGCAAATGTTAGGCCTAGTATTATTGCTACAATATAAAAATAGGCTCTTTTTGCATTTCGATAATTACTCTGCTCCATTATGATGTTACAGTATACAAGGTAGGAATATGCCACACCACGTGTCATGTAACAGGATTTGCT
Organism: Homalodisca vitripennis; assembly: GCF_021130785.1. Taxonomy (NCBI): domain Eukaryota; kingdom Metazoa; phylum Arthropoda; class Insecta; order Hemiptera; family Cicadellidae; genus Homalodisca; species Homalodisca vitripennis. The sequence continues at coordinate 50,113 of NW_025777679.1, read as the reverse complement.
GAGGTTTAAAAGGCAAAATTTCAAGTCTATAACTCATTTCATTATTGACAGATAGAATGACAGACAATAATATGGCAATGAAATTTTTACATACCCCGACAAACAAAAGAGAAAATTGTGTCCGCCAACTAAGTGATAGACTTCAACAACACTCAGCCAAATTCCATGGTTAGACTTACAACATCACCGATCTCAATCTTGTCTATGTAGAAATTATGTTTTACACAAATTTTCTACAGATGAAATCTTTCTCAAGATATCAGGCCACATGAAACTTGTACTGTTGATCTTAGTACAAAAAATGCAGATACTAACCTCAGATATGAATATAGAGGGTGGTGAGGCGACTTGTACTAGTGGGGCGGGGTGGAAGGGCGGAGCAGGCTCCTGGCGAGGGGGCACCAGGTAGGAGCCAGGTACAGTAGCTAGTGGTGGGGGTGTGTAGCCGCCGTGATGATGGTGATGGTGGTGAGCTGGTGGAGGGGCATGATGTGGAAGACAGCCACCAAATGGAGAAGGCACCTGAAATAGTTTATATCAACTATCATTCTAAATAACTGAAAGATTAATACTTAAGTATACACAAATTTTGGTAATTACAAAATAGGTAATGACAAATTTTATTTTTTGTAGATGTGTAGTGCACATTTTATGATTTGTAGAATTTTTTACAATCCCAATACTGTAGTAGTTTGGATTTATATGATGGAAGAATACAATTTTAACACTTTGAGTGCTGGCCCTAAATGACATGTAACTCTGTAGAATGCTGGGCGTTTTTGGTGGTTTTCAAAACTTTATGTAAAAAAAAGTATTTAAGGTATGAGAAAAATACTTACATGCCTTAATTCAGCTTACTTTCGTCTTTCTTTTAACGTGAGATTGTTAGTGGTTTTTTAAAAAACTACACATAAAAAATGTTTTTTTAAAACATATATTTTTGGAAAAAAAATTATTTTTTGAGACAGTTTTTTTTATTTAACCCACTAAACTAAGCATATATACAATTATTTACAATGACCCATTTACAAATATAAACTGTCCTTTGAATAATACAAATCATGTTTTTATGTTTTGTAGTTTCTTGACAAAAAACTATGCCGTCATATTGATGCGTCGGCATCACTTTCGCTGTCAGCACTGTTTTCAGCATCTGTAACATAATAATATACTATGTAAAATATGAATATATTTTCATTTTATTCATAAGAATAGAATATTAGTTGAATAAAGTTAATTTATTATAATACAAATTATAGTTTGATTCACGAAAACAATAACGTATAACCAAACTTTTAGACTGATGTTTATATGATAAATAGACTTACTTATTCTTACCTGAAGTATGTGTCTAATCTTCTTCCATTAAATTCAGGATCAATGTCAGAATCGTCAAAAAATACTATCTACACCAATAAAACTATCTTCATCTAATACATCGCTGATCGCAACGTCGTTCAAGCTGCGAGAAGCCATGATTGCGACATCGACTGCCGGCTGCAACGAACGTCACGTCAGCGGCACGTAAACAACGCGACCGAAGTTGCTTTGTCTTTAAGCTCATAAAATACATCTGACGCTTTCTAGCGGTGAATTGTGTTACTAAAAACCCAAATAACATTGTAGAGTAGGCAAAACCCGTTTAAATACGGACAATGTAATATAATACCAATTGAAATGACAACCACGTAAAACTACGGGATTAGCATTCTTCCGAAGTTTCGCCGTTCCGTAAAATTACGGGATTAGCACTCTAAGTGTTAATGGTCATATATGAGGCATATGCAGAGAGTAAACTGTAATAAAGGTCTCATGGCCGAAACGATAATGGTTCGAGGTTAGTATGTCAAGAACTGTCGAAGTTACAATATGTTTTGAGAAAAAGATGTTGATAACAGGGAGGATACTGATGAAGAAAACACTGAAAATATCTCATTTATAAGCCATGCAGAAGCAGCATCTCATTTGGCCGAGTTAATGGTTTATTTCAAGCAACAAGAAGAGACAACACTGGCCGAGCTTCTCATATTGAAAAGGATGCATGACCACATGGCATGGAAACGCCATTCAAAGCTAATGAAAATTAACAAAGTTCTTTCAGATAAATTAAACAGTATATACTGTATTATACTTTTTTTGTGATGTGTATTTTAGGTATTTTTTCAATATAGAAGTGTTGTATTGTTTGTACATGTTGTTCTTTATTTTTTCAATATTCTCTGTTTAACTTGGATATGTCGAATCAGCCGCTGTCCCAGCATGTCCGACTTAATGAGCTGCACTATAATTCCATACATGGAGTGGAGGAATTTATCTCCATGGAGATTGCAGCATCTAAAATCCTCCACACCTTGCCTGGCCTCCACTCGATTCAACTAGTGTTGGTCTGTCAACTGTTTTAGGACCCAGCTGGCTGACATTTTCCGATATTAAAGGGTTTCTACGATGGTTTCATATAGCAGTGATCTAGAGGTTTGTGAAAATATCACAGAAAGTTCATTAACAGTCCAATGTGCAATCATTATGGAGTACATTTTAAATTTTTCAAAAATTTCAGTAACAATTTAAGGTCTTCCGCTCCTCTGATCATCATGCACAGACGTACAACCGTTTTTTAACTTGTGAGACCAATTGAACACATCCTTATGATTCTTAAGCTTTATCACCATATGCAGTTTTAACTCATTATAATCGTCAACCAGAGTTTTCCCTTCCAAACAAGAAAATGGATGATGCTATGTTTTTTGCACTTGGCAGGAGATTGAATTAACATTTTTCACAAAACGTATTGTTGCATCGACAGTTCTTGACATATTGGCCTTGAACTGGTATCGTTGTGGAGAGGCGGAATCAGGCTACACTGGAATGTAGCAAACACATCGAAAAAAAAAATCCATCCGGCCATGAGAGCCTCAGTACACATACTTTATGAATATGCTTCGTATTTCAACAACAATATTATAGAAGACTACTAGTTAACATTGTTAACTAGTTAGTTTTAACAATTTTATAACTATTGTCACAGCCATAATTTGACTCCTTTTATTTCTGTTAAGAGGTTCACATCACAACTTAGATGACCATTAGTGGGAGCTTTGGCTATTTTTGACTTAAGTTACCAGTGATATAATGTATTATGCCTTATTTAAAGGTAATATTATTTGCAAAAACTTAGTTTCTTTGAAATTAAACAATATTACCAAGAGAAATAAAGGTATTAAATATCTTTTCGTACAAATTGAAAGGTCATATATATATATATATATATATGTGTATATATATATGTGTGTATATATATGTGTGTATATATATATATATATATATATATATGTACATACATACATATATATATGTGTATATATATATATATATATATGTATATACATACATATATATATATACACACACACAATTCCTTGAAAACAAAACTAAAAGAAATATTATCTATGATCCAACAAAATATAACTATGAACAAGCATCCAAAAGTGTTATTTAAGTAAAACATCCAAAAAACCTGAATTATTTTGAAAACATGTGACCCAGATAATATATAATATAATTACATGTTTTAAAAATCATTGCAATAAAGTCAATGACATAATGTGACAACATTGAATTATGTTGAAGCCACCAAAGAGCCTGCTTGCATAAATAAATTGTATGTTAGTTAAAATAAGTTTATAGTATTGTAATAATATAGGACTCATCTATAATAGTCCTTACACTCAAACTGGTCTGAACTGGAACGATACCGACAACAAGTAGCAGGACTCAAGATAACAAGTAGTCTCTATTGAATGTTCAACAATGCAATTCCCAATATAGTTTAGTAACTCAGTAAAATAAGGCAAAATAAGGATGCAACCTCGGAATGAAAGATTAATAAGCTAAAAATTTGCATACGTCTTTATTTTGATGGTATAAAAACTTACCTCAAAAGTCTCATATAATTACGTGTACGCGTCTTTAGATAATTTAAGGTCAAAGTTCATGAAAATCATTTTTTTGCAAATATCTCGTTTCCCTTACGGCTAAATGACTTTGAAGGTGGTTAGAGAAATTGTCGAACGGAAAATTCTCTTCAACTTTTGTCTGTAGTAATTTTATGTACGTTCAACCCTTTTTGAGATACAGCGCAAAGAGTAGGGGACCGCGCTTACCTGTATAAACGATAATGCGAAGGTCAACCAGTAGAATACAATAAATAAATTAGTTATATTGTTAATTATTCATTTAATATTATTATTATTACTTAACACGTTCAGTGCGGGCCCCGCGGGGTAAGCGGCGGCGTAGCAGTGCGCGCCACGCGGATCCGGGCGGGGCGTTTGCCACAGTCTCGACTATTGCTCAGTGTGAGCCCAGCTCTCGGCCGGGACGGTTCGTACTCGTTGAGCGTGGCGTGTGGTTCCGAGTTGACCTTGACTTGTACTTCGTTTCTGTTTCCCGCGTTTTTTTAGCATGTGCAAGTGATGCGTTCTTAGTGAGTTGTTTATTTATGTGTACTGACATTGTACTATTGTAATATATTAGTTTTATATCGCATTTCAGGTGTAGTGACATTTGTACTATTATATTATACAAGTTTTTATATCGCATTTCACCATGTCTGCCAACCGTGCTACAGAAAATAGTGCTACTGACGATGAAGCATCAGATGTGGATTAGTGAATCCAGTGGAAATACTGCTGTTGACAGTTCGGGTAGTGATAGTGAAGATATTGTAATACATCCTTCATGGGCTAATAATACAAATGGACTAAGACAGATCCCTTTCACCGGAAACAATAGATTGCTAGTAGATGTACCAGGTAATGGTTTTCACCGATTGACTGGTTTTTTATGTTGATGGACGATCCATTCCTCGAAAAAAGTGTGCATTGAAACAAACAAATATGCTCTAGAACTATTTTGTGGACCAACAACAACTACACAATCTCGTGTCACAAGATGGAAGGACATTGAAGTGGCAGAATTAAAAACTTTTCTAGGCCTACTTTTGCATACTGGCTGGCTTCAATTCCGTCTCAACCGACTCCAGGACTACTGGAAAACAAATAGATTGTACAATTTGCCACTTTTTAGAGAGTATATGAGCCGAGATCGGTTCCTCCTCATACTCAGATGCTTACATTTTTCATCAGAAAATGGAAACGAAACTGATCGTTTGGCAAAGGTTGAAACTAATTGTTGACCACTTCAACAACAAGATGGACGAGGTGTACTATCCATGTAAAGAGTTGTCACTGGACGAAGCCATGGTGTTGTGGCGAGGAAGATTGGTGTTTTCGCCAATATATAAAAGGTAAACGCCATAAGTACGGAGTGAAGTTATATTCTCTTACTGAGCCTTTTGGACTGACATTGAGATTTTTAATCTACTCTGGTAAAGACGGAGATTTGTCTGGTAAAGGTCATTCATCTAAGGTAGTGTTGAAACTCATGGAAGGTAAACTTGGAAATGGCCACTCTCCATTTTTATGGACAACTTTTATAATAGTTTTGAATTGGCAGCTAAGCTTCTCTCTGAAAAAACCTACTGCACTGGAACTTTGAGAGCAGATAGGAAACACAATCCGGCAGCAGTGAAAAGCGCCCAGCTAAAGAAAGGGGAAACACAAGCTCAGTTATGCAGAAGATATTATGGTCGGGAAAATGGCGTGACAAACGTACTGTAAATGTACGTGTCAAACGAGTTCGAAAATGAAATGGTCACGGTTGTGAACAAGAGAGGGCAGGGAAATCCAAAAGCCCCTGCCAATAGTGCAATACAATGCACACATGAAAGGCATCGACCGAGCGGCGACCAGATGCTCTCTTATTATCCTTGCGAGCGTTAAAACCTTGCGATGGTATAAAAAGATAATTTATGTCATGTGATGCAAATGATAGTAATAAATGCCATGCAGCTTCACAATATGCATTACTATTGACAAAAAACTCTCTTTGTACGATTTTAGAAGCAGTTTGATAGAGAGTCTTTTACCCCCAAAGCAGCAAGCTCCTCTCATTACTCCGCCAAGAAACCCAACCCACAAACTTGTACAAAATGAAGAAACGGGATAAAAAAGGGTGACAGAAAAACGTAAAAGATTGTTAGGGCTATGCTACAAAAATGAAAAGAAAAGGAAGATGACAACATATACATGTTCTGTTTGTCCAGGTAAACCAGGACTTTGTGCTGTCAATTGTTTTGACATTATATCACAGAGGCCAGCAGTAAAAGCTATGCCCTCAAGACCTTGTAAATATTGTATATAGTTTTATTTGTTTTTGTTTTGCACTGTATAATGAAAATAGTTTCAAATTGGATTGTTTTTACGGTAGCCACTCGCGTTATTAGACTTTTTAAGCCGCGCTCTGTGTGACAAAACTCTTTCCGCGTGCTGACCCCGCGGATCCGCGGGTCAATCTGTGACGTCATGTAATCCGCCATTTTTGGATCACGGACGTTATTATCTGCCCATAAATCTGCCTCTGATAGCAATTGGTAAGTGTATTAATAAATATTAGACTTTAGCTTCTGGTGCAATTTACATGTATTTGCCGTCAGCAGTCAACGTGTTAATACTATTATTATTGTTATTATTATTATCATTATTATTAAATATTTATTATTATTTTATTATTTAATATACCGAGACGAAACCACTACAACATATATCATCGATGATGGACTTCTCTTGCCTCGCTGTTATATGTAATAAAGATGATACTATCTCTGATATTTTGAATAAATACGTCAAATTATTTACAAAAACATTATGGGTCAAGTATCGTTGTTGTATTTGATGGTTACTCAGACAACACTAAGAACATTAAAGCAATGGAACAATTAAGAAGAACTGCTGGTGTGTCAAAATCTTACGAACTCGCTCTGATGAAACAATGGTGGTGCCAATCAGCCAAGAAAAATTTTTTTATATATCGAATTCATCTAATAAAAAAATATTTATAGACATGCTTATCAACAAAATTAAAAACTGTTAATATCACTACAAAAACAAGCCAGAGATGATGCCTGATGTTCTCATTGTAGAAACAGCTATTGCAGAGTCTGAACTTAAAAAAAAAACTTCTGTCATTGTAGGCGAAGATATTGATTTGCTAGTTATCTTGATAGGAAGTGCTCAATCACATCAACAAGAAATTTTTTTTAATGGTTAAGGATAATGTGGAGACAAAAACTGTATTCATCGAAAAAGTTTTTGATAAATACCCTCATTCTAAGAAACACATATTATTTTTACACGCATTTAGTGGATGTGGTACGACTTCTGGGCTTTATAAAAAAGGTAAAATATCGTTTATTAAAAATGTTCGAAAAAAACATCACGATTTAAATCAATCAGCTGAACTATTTAAACAAAAAAACTGCTCTGTACAAAAATTATTTTTGAAAATGGAGTACGTATTTTCTTAGCAACGTATAATGCTCCGAAATCAGAAGACGATATAGACTATTTTCGATACACCCAGTTCATCAAATCAACAAGACTCAACAAACCAGTGCAGTTATCAAGTCTTCCTCCTTCAAGTACAGCAGCTCGTCAGCATATCCTTCGTGTCTATTATTAGACCCAAATTAGGTTGGGAAATGATTTAGAACCCCAGGAATTCGGCTGGGTACTGCAAAATGAACTCCTGGGACCAATAACAACATTATTACCACCAGCACCAGAAGAACTGCTGAATACAATATTTTTGCAATTGCAAGAAAGGTTGTGCTTGCTAATTGCGGATGCAGGAAATCAGGATTGCGATGCACTTTAATTTGTGGGCAGTGTAATGGACAATCATGCCTCAACGCTTCATCAACTTCAGATGGTTTCAATGAAGAATGGTGAATATGCACATGATATTTCTTGAATCTTTCTATTCTGATAATTTAGTAAACGAGAATGATGATAATGAATCCGATATTGAACAGCCAGAGGAAAAAGAAGAAAAAGAAGGAGAGGAGGAGGAGGAGGAGAAGAAGACGATGAAAAAGAAGAAAATTAAAACAAAAATATTAATCACTAATAATGAAAACAAATATTTTATATTTGTAATTTTAATAAATTGATTATTGGATCAATAAATAAAATATATAATTAAAACTTAATTTGAAATATTTCTTTTTAATATTGTATGTTTTGTAAAAATAAAATAAGTATTATTTAGAGAATATATAATTTATAATTAATATCTATAAATATGGTAATATTAAATAATAAATAATAATAAAAATTTAATTATAATGATAATAATGCTAAACAATAATAATAGTATTAAGTAATAATAATAATAGTAAGTGAATAATTAACAATATAACTCATTTATTTGTTGTATTCTACTGGCTGACCTCGCATTATCGTTTATACAGGTAAGCGGTCCCCCTACTCTTTGCGCTGTATCTCAAAAAAGGGTTTGAAACGTACATAAAATTACTACAGACAAAAGTTGAAGAGAATTTTCCGTTCTACAATTTCTCTAACCACCTTCAAAGTCATTTAGCGTAAGGGAAAACGAGATATTTGCAAAAAACTGATTTTCAATGAACTTTGGACCTTAAAATATCTAAAGACGCGTACACGTAATTATATGAGACTTTTTGAGGTAAGTTTTATACCATCAAAATAAAGACGTTATGCAAATTTTTAGCTTATTATCTTTCATTCCGAGGTTGCATCCTTATTTTACCGGACTATAGTAATATCCAGTTTAAAACTGAAGGAACAGAAAATTAGTCCAGATGTTGAAGGTTATGTACATTTGAGTGCTGCATATGGGAAGGTTTACTTTATTTCTTCAGCAGTTACCTGACATGTAGGGTTGAACTGCGGAGGGTTGTAGAGACAGGGGGAGGGTGGAGTGGTGTTGGCCTGACACACAGTGATTGGTGTAGAGTACAGTGACAGAGGTAACGTGACCGGCACCTATAAAAACCAAGCTTAAGAGCCGGCTGTACTGGTGGCCATCTTGTAGAATAATGTTGAACTTCATGCACTTTTAGATTCATATTTGTAATCAAATGGTTTTTAGTTTTTTAAATATTTATAAGTTAAAAAAAACTCACTCTTTTGTACTTCATTGTTTATTGTATACATTTTTATTTTTGGGATGCGTATTAATTAAACTTTTTAAATGAGGTGTCTCCCATAATGCTATGATCAAAAATATGGGTGGGTGTAAAAGTGCATGAAGTTTAACACTATTCTTATGAGGGAAATCTCAAGGTAGTATCACTACAGACAGCTCTTAATTATTGTTGTTTGTAACATCGGAATAATTGTAATATAATGAGAAAAAAGAGAATTTACATCACATTATCAGATATTATTTATAAGGGAAGCTAAAAAAGAGTAAAACATATTATTCCATTTAACCTATTTAAAAAAATGTACTAATTATTTTAAAATCAAGAATAATTAAAAATGGAATAATATTAGAAAATACTTCGAAGTTCTAATTTCTTTTGAAAAGCATTACTAATAAATCTGTTACTTACACAGTTTGTCTTCATTTTATAAACTTAAAAACAATTTAAAAGCAATAATATATTTTTTAAATCTTAGCTTGATAATTTGTATTAAGACGTTTTGGGGAAAATGTTTAAAAAGGCACTACCAAAATCACAAATATACAGAAACAAGAAAACATTATTTTCAGCATGTCTGTCAATTTATATCCTTATAAAAAAAGAATATATATATATATATATATATATATATATATATATATATATATTCTAGTTTTAAATTGACGAATGACCATTTTTATCATCAACTTTTATCAAAAGCAATGATTAATCAACTTTACAAAAATATTCAACAGAAGGAAGTAATTAAACCATTAAACTGAATCAGAATATTTAGGTAAAAAGTAACTGGTAAGAACAAAACGTCTTATCAAATGTTTTAATACAAATATAGATTGTGATTAAGGAATTAAATATAGCTTTTGATATTATTTAAGGTATCTTACCTGTGTGACATCCATGACTACAGTGGGCTGTGGCTGAGCTTGGTGTGGGTTGGGCAGGAAACTATGATGGTTCAGCGAGAAACCTTCAGAGTTCCAATCTCGGTAGCATGGCCGCCTTATTGGAGGGCTATAACACAAACATATTTTATTACTAAGAAGAAGCTGTGGTTCCTTTCTTACTAAGCAGGATTACTATTATAATGATTTGTCATCATTAGATAAAACTAACCTGTCTTACAACAGTTTAAACCTTGTCGGTTTAGACCACATTATGTAATAAACCACAAGACTAGTTATACATTAACAATGTTGTAGTACACCTACAAGAGGTTGATAATTAATTGTAATTTGGAAGATATAAACTGATTCACTACAATCCACTGATGATGAACTATATTATAGGTGAAACCGCTAATAAAGAAACCTGCGCAGAAGCAAATATTTGAGCAGCACAGCGCAGGAGGGGCCCCCCTCCGGCGGGGGGGTAGTGGCGAGTGGGCGGAGCATCTTCTTGTCAGCTGTTTAAATCTTGTCTTGCTCGCGCCATATTGTTTATACTGCAGTTACTTACTTGGACCGTTCAATTCGAACGAGTCAGTCAGGTGAACGAGTGATCCGGATCGGAGTGTTTCAAAAGACCCGTTCACTTTGAAAGTTTTGTTCAATTTGGCCTGGCAACTGAATAAATTTGATACTTTTTCCAAATCAGGTGAAATGAAAATGGTTTATTTTTCTTAAAAATAGTACAATAAAACACATATACACGTTTTGCAACAAACGTAAGCAAATATAATATACAATGTCTGAAATCATGTACCTATCAGAGTGTAACAATACGGTACTTATACGTAGTTAATTATTTCTTATTATAATAAACCTTGCATTAATTCTATTTAATTCAATTAAAATTTGAAATAAGAAAGAGAAGTAACCTATAACCGGGATGAGCCTACATGGGCCCTAGGACCTGTGCGAGTTGTGCGTAGGCTCTGGTCGTGAATATTGGAACTCAAAACTAATAATAGAAGAAATGATTTTTTATAAGTAAAAAATAGTAGTTTAGTAATTTTTTATATTATTAATGGTTTTTATAATTTATTTTTAATCCGGCCTGGATGGCAATGACAGCAGTGACCACGCAGGCAATTGATGAGTCACATTGATAATGATACGTAACCGAGTAGGCTATAAATATAGTTTTGCTGCACTGTCGTATGAAGTATTAGTTATGGTAATTATAGTGAAGGACAGACCGAATAACAATAAATAGCGAGGAAGGGTTAGAAGTTCAGCGATAACAAGGGACTATAAGTCAATATTACTTCTTCGCCATCTAACGATAGTAACCCATCCTTCACGCGTTTTTAAAACCAGTAAAAGATTAGGTAATTGCAACACAGGAGCGAAGTTGTAACTCAAACACACGTTTACGGTACAAAACTTGAGAAATATAATACAAATTTGTTATGCTGAATGTTTTTTTTTTTTTAATATAGAAACTGTAATGACGACTTGTTGCGAGTACCGTGTGTTATGAGTATAAGTTGTTAACGCTAAAAGAGTATGAAAATTAATGTATAAGTAAATAAGAATGGTTTTGATTAACACATTTCTTATAGTCATTAGTTCTTCCTCGAAGAAAATTAATTCTAAAGAATATTATGTTGTACTCTTAAAGAACATTATTTTTAGTATTGTTTTTTGTTCAAAAATTAATGGCTCAAGAATAGTGTTGAAAGCAGCACCATGGACTATAATACCAAATGAAAGTTGGGATTTGAACGAAAACAAAATAGAACACTTTAATTTCCTTATCTGTGAGTACTTCTCGTAATTGTCTGAAGGCAAAAATGTACTTGCGGATTTTATTTGTCAAAAAATGAATGTGTTTTTGACACATTCACATTGTGATGTGATTTTTTTTAAAATATACTTGCAGGTATTGAATCGTGCCCAAGAGCGAAATTTCCTCTCAAACTGTATTTGGCAAATATTTATTTAGAGAAGAAACTTTGTTAACCCCCTCTACCACTCAATTGAATTAAAAACCCCCAAAACATATTTAAATCCCCATTAGCTTGGTCAAATTTATCACAAAAAATAATATTTCTTTAGTTGCTTTAAATTTCTGCTTAAAATGTTCCTGCAATTGACATGGCGGGTTTTAAGCTCCACATTAAATGGTTGCTTTTTTCACTAATTTACGTAATTTATCTCTTTATCTTATAGCATGGACTAAATCTGAAGTAATCCATGGTTTTAGCTTTTTTTTTGACCTCGTTTTAAATTTATTCGATTGTCTATTGAAATTGTAATAATATTCTGAAGTTGTAATGTAAAAACATTAACATTATTGCTGTTAAAAATTGATTGCCAATTAGCATTTGATAAGGTTATCATGTGGGAACACATGGTCGATATAGGTGCAATGTGCAGGGTCGATCTGAGAGGAGGCGTTCTGTGTAGTAGTGTGCGTAATATTATTTTTAATGACTCAGTCTGGGTATTATGAAAAGTGGTGGTAACTTAATCAATTAAATGTTTAAAATGTGTTGTTATTTACAAAAATAAATTATTTTCAAACAACGCAATGTGTCTGTTTGATGTTTAGTAATTATTGAAAACATTTGTAGTGAAATAATCTTATGATAAATCAAAGGCATATTTAATCAACCAAGTCCATTGCTCTTAAGTATTAACGTTTAAAATATTTAGTAATGCATATACAGGGAGCGGCAAAATGGTCTGACGGTTTTATAATGTAAACAACTCAAACGTTTTTAAAGTGGTACAAAAGTGTTTTATTGCAGATTTCAGATTGGTATTTATGAAAATTTATAAAAATAACCAAAAAAGTGCGAGATGATCCGTTTAGGATTTTAATATAACGTCTTTCAAATGATGTCCGTCTTTGGCGATGCATTCTTCCAATCTTGCACTGAAATTGTCAAACACTTTCCTAACATTTCAGGAGAGAGGTTGGCTATTTCTTGGCGTATGGTTTCCTTCAGTTCATCCAATGTGCGGGGTTTTGTTTGTGTATACTCTAGATTTCAGCAGTCCCCACAAGAAGAAGTTTACAAATGCTGAGATCCGGGGAACGACGTTGGCCACGCAATGCAATGTCCCCAAAACGCGAGATGACTCGGGACACGAAACTTGCTTCTTAAGAAGTTTATTACCACATTGGCTGTGTAGGCAGTTGCCCCATCCTGCTGGAACCAAATTCTGTGGCGGTTGAAGCGATTTATGCGTATTTCGGGGATCAGGAAGTTTTTCAACATAGTCAGGTATCGTTGTGAATTGACGGTTACAGTTAGGACCGTTCTATTCAAAAAAGTATGGGCCTATAACACAATTTTTTGTTACGCCACACCACACAGTGACCTTGGGACTGTGAAGAGGTCGTTCATGCAGTTTCTTCTGGATTGTTTTCTGACCAATATCGGAAATTCTGCTTATTAACATAACATTCAAATGAAAATGAGCTTCGTCGCTCATAATGAGAATTTTTTTTCATCTGTAAGCAAATCAATCATTTGCTCTGAAAATTCAATGCGTTTTGCATATCACTGGGCTTCAACTGTTGCACGATAGCCATTTTGTACGGATGAAAAGTGCAGGTCGTACCTTAATATTCTTCTTACCGAGCGGTCAGACATCTGCAGGGCTGCTGCTTGTTTTACGTGCAGGCCGCCGAGGACTGGCTTCCACAGCTCCTCTCACTCTCTCGACGTTCTCTGGCGTCCGGGCTGACCTTGGACGGCCTGTTGATTTTCGTTTTAAAGCTGAACCGGTAGCTCTAAAGGTTACCCACCCACAGCAAAATGGTGTTTCGAGTTGGCACTTTCCCTCTTGGTGGAGCCACATTAAAACGTCTGTGGAACTGCCGCTGAACAGCAACAACACTATCGCCACTTTTAAAAAATGCTTTCCACAACGAACGCTCCATGGCTACTAAAAATGTCCGCACGTAGGCTCTGCCACGCCCTATCCCCACCACAACCCACCACTCACTCGCTTGACAGCACGCGGCAGCGAAAACCGTTCAGATCATTTTGCCGCTCCCTGTAGTAACATTACAGTTAATTATTGTTAGTCAGTTCTATTAATAATATATATATATATATATATATATATATATATATATATATATTTACATTTACTAGATTCCTGAAACAATACATTTATTGTTATATATCTATTCATTTCACTGTAAAATATGTTGTTTCTTCCTCTATCCGAACACATTTTTGCAAGCAGATCCTTTCGTTCACTTGGTCATTATATCCAGTCGTTCATTTTGTTAGTCAACACTATGACCGGTTAAAACACGCTCTAGTGAGAAGGCTTAGTAACTCTGTACTGACTGGTTCAACTGAACGGGTCACAGCAGTGAACGATACCGACTGAGCCGGATTAGTCAGCTGATTTTATTAGATTGAAATAGAGTGAGTGCCGAGCAGTGGTGGGGATGCTTGGAGGGGCGGCGGTAGGGATATTTACCCCACCCTGCGGTGAACTCAAATCAACCAAGGTTTTTTGTTGTTAGCGGTTTACCTATAAAGTAGTGGTCAATACTAAAAAAATCAATTAAAAAATAATTGACAATGCTGATATATGCTGAGGCCCGAATGCTATACAATCTAGTCATATCACCTATACTACCCAACCTCCAAATCTTAGCCATACAAGCCGACTAAGAGAATAACAAGAACTAAGCTCTACATCACATTCAAATACAATCACCTGAATAACTGAGCTCTGAGTTGCTGGATTAATAACTTTTTCCTGGAAGACATTACCATAAAACCAGTGTGGTTGCAAATGTGAAAAAAATCAACAAATATTATAAACATTACTGAATACAAAACATGCCATTGACGAGTAGAAGAATGTTACTGTGATTCTATAATGCTTTCTCGATTATCAATGTTTACCTTATCAAGAAGTACCTTTATTCATTTTAGTTACATAAGGATAGTGTCAATAATAAATAAGCAACCGATTCATTGTTCATAATTTTGCTATAGTTTCGCAAAAGTAAATAATTTTAGATAAATTTAAATTCAAAATTCACCTGCTTATTAAAATAAATAGTTTTACAATTGGATTGATTTACTTTAATGAAACACACCAGTAACATAGCCAGAAAAAATTTGAGCTCATTGTGACTAGTTCAAATAAGCAATACAACATGAAAATCAGTGGTGGTTTGATTTTTAAAATGGTCACAAAAATGTTCACATAGAGGATCGCAGTGGTACTGAATCTAGCCTGGATACTGAAGACTTGTTAAGAAAATTTCATGAAAACCACAGAGAATGAGATCACTTAAACCTTTAATATATTTTCTCCAAACTTTCAGGAAGTTTAGCTCATAAAATTTGTGTGGAGAAGCTTGAGTACCTAATACCAATTTCCTTGAATAAGGCTAAAAAACTAATGTAAAAAGGTATTTTGAAACACTGTGGAAACTATGACGGGCAATATAACACAAACAGAGGAAAAACTGAGCTCGAAAATTATGTTTCCCTATGACTATGTACGTCCACACACAGTCAATCATACCCGACAGCTCTTGGATGATTTTGGGTGAGACATTTGATTATCCTCCATACAGCCAAGATCTAGCACCTCTTTCAAGCAATGAAGTCCGACTAGTGCTTAAGATCTCAGGCGGCGAATTTCTTCAATTTGGGATCAAAAATTATAATCACACTACTCTAAGTGCCTCAAGTTGAACGTGGATTAAATTGAAAAGTAGCCTTAAATTAAAATATACATAATGCAGGTTTTTTTCTTCCCCTTTGTTAATTTTGTATTTCAGAATGTTAGTCATTCTGGACAACCCTCTTATCATTATTATTTCTTGTAGAACCATATATTTTTTTTCAGCAGCAAACATGTGTATAATTTTGTATCTTTCATGACAAAAGATTTTTTGAGTAGCAATGAAACCAAATTCTTTTAAAATAACAGGTGTTAATTAACTCATTTTATTAACTCAAAGTTTTTAATTTTACAAATGACTTGAGCCATGTTTATGTTTACATGTCAGACAGACCTTGATTACTGCCCCTTCATTCCCTTCTATCAACTAGACTCACCTTCCCCTGTTGCGGGAGGGTTGTTGGTGCCTCACAGCACGCTGGTGTCTTTCCCAGCTGTTAGAATGATGGGGGTGGGAATGAGAGTGGGGATGAGGATGGGGAATGAGGATGGGAATGGGAAAAGAGGATGGGGATGGGGATGAGGTAGTGGATGAGGGTGAGGGGGAGGGGTGGGGGCCAACTCCACAATTTGATGATGAGACAACCGTCGCCTCTTTCTGCTCGGACTCTCACTCTGCAACAATTACTAGAGAATTAGAATAAAAGCTTACTTATCAAAATCAGATAATAGGTTTGTCACTATAATTGCAATGGTTTGTTGCATTTAGAATGAAATCTATATACATTTGTAAATTAGAACACAACAGTTTCTTGATCTTTTTTAGCTTGATGCACTAGAAACAAACATCAGACATATAAAAATAATACTTATATCAGCATCAGACTATAAGACAAAGAGACTAAAAGTCACCACTTTTAGTAAAAAAGCGGTATTAATAGGATTGATTAAATCTGATTTAAGTTTAATTTCTGTATCAGAAATTATGCATGACACTAAAGAATTCATAGCATTGCAAATAAGTTTATGCTAGCTTTGATAAAAATATACTGACTTTTAAAAATGACATTTTGAGAAATAAAACAATCTACAAGCCTATTAATGACAAGATTTAAATTATTTTATGAAATGTTGGAATGAATGAAACTGAGAGAAATTTATTCATGGATAGTTTAGTTTGCCCTTTTCTTGTACATGGACGGGACTATAATTTCAACATTTTGTTTCATGCAAATAAATTAACATTAAATACTAACAAAACAAAGATGATTATTTTAAGCTCAATAATATGAAAAAATGGTGTATCTTCCAACTTTTAGAAATTCATTTGGATACAAAACTAACTTGGATTCTATATGGAGTAAACAAAGTAAATCTTAAGTTATTAAGGGGTTTGTATTTATTATATAAAATTGAACCCCTATTTCAAATCATATATTTAACCTTAGAACTGGCTACGTCATATTTTACAACGAATATTTTTCTCTTGCCGTAAGTAAGGACTTATGCACATTACAATTTTAGTGTTATTGTGGTATAACTAGTTATTTAACTAAAAAGCTATTATTATGGTCATGATTTAATAATAATTGTATCGCACAGCACAAAATAAACATAAATCAAGTTTTTTTTTTTAAATAGTAAAGACAAATAAATGAAAAACAGGTGTTTTGGGTCTGGTATACTTATATAAGAAAATTATCGATTCCGTCAACTTCCACCCAAGTCAAACACTGTTAATTTAAGGTGGGGCCTCCCACCAGCTTTTCCACTGACCAGTGTCACCATAAGTGTACACCAGACCGCAAAAATCCCTAACATCAGGCATGGGAATCGAACCCGCAACTCCTAGGCTAACTCCCACGATAGTAGTGCATTAAAACACACAGCCATCTTGACTTGATGTCTTGAATGTGCCGATAGCTCACTTTGGATACCCGCTGTTGCTATTTGATTTAACTGGATTGAATTCCAGTTCTAGGGTTAACTATTTATTTCAGTCTTTTATAGTGTCACCATCTATACTATTATATAAAAATCAAGCCTATTAAATATTGAACTGTTCTATGTAAACATTGTTTTATGACAGCACAACAATTTGTTCAATAAATTTATAGTCTTGAAAGTAAAGACTAAACTTAAGAGTAACAAAACTTCTTATTTAAGTTTTTCTGTAATCACAGTTGAGCACAGACTTTACCCAGATAAGAAAATTATATCTTTAAGGAAAAACCTACTTTTAAATTTATGTTTTAGCAAATATTAATTATGCTGTGTTTGGCCATTACTGTAATGCAGATATCAAAGAGACAGTTGCTATCTAACCATCTAGAAATTTAAAGAATGTTATAAAAACCAGTCTTAGTCGTCTTAACAGAAGTAGACTTCTCAAACCTATATCTGCTTCAGGGCAATAAAGCAAACTCAGTTGTGGGCCCAGAAATATTTTAGACTGGAAGTAAATTACAATAGCTGAAAGTAGACGCTTTATGAGCGAAGTAGTATTCTCAAACATGTGTATATACATAAACCTGTGTGTGTGTGTGTATATTATATTATATTATAATATATATTTTATATATATATATAAAAAGGTCTGTCCATAAAGTATCCGACCGCCGACCAGTAGGCGGCCACGGTGTAACCGACCGGCTTGAACCGGTTATTGGAGGGGAGGGGCGAGCCTACTCCTTCCCATATTAGACATTGAATATGATCCAGTCACAGCGCTCTGTTCCATACAGTACTGCTGTGTGTGTGCGTCACATTTCAATATGACTGAACGTGTTGAACAGCGCATCTGCATTCAATTTTGCCAAAAACTTGGCCATTCAGCATCAGAGACGATTACTATGATACAGAAAGTTTATGGTGACGTGTCTATGGGCGATACACAAATAAAAGAGTGGTTTAGGCGGTTTTAAAAATGGCCACATATTAGTGGAGAGTGATGACCGACCTGGCAGACGATGACGATGGCTATTCGACGAATAGCCAGAAACGATGAAAATGTTGAACGTGCAGCAATTAATGAAAACCGTCGATTGACTGTTCGAGAGCTGGAAGAAGATTTAGGAATACCAAAATCGTCAGTTTGTAACATTTTACACGAAGATTTAAAAATGAACCATGTTTCGGCAAAATTTGTTCCTCGGCTGCTGACAGAAGACCAGAAGAACTGTCGACTTGAAATCGAACAGGACAATCTGGATTTGATAAAAAGTGATCCAGGGCTATTTTAAAAAGTTATTACTGGTGATGAGTCATGGGTTTATGGCTACGACCCTGAAAACAAAAGCTCAATCTTCACAGTGGAAAACTCGCAAAGAGCAGCAGCCGAAAAAAAGCAAGACAAAGTCGAAGCAATGTCAAGACTAGGCTGACAGTTTTTTTTGACCAGGACAGCGTTGTTCATCACGAATATGCTCCAAGAGGCCAGACAGTGAATAAGGAGTATTATCTTGAGGTCCTAAGGCGGCTACAAGATGCAGTGCGAAGTAAACGACCTGAACTGTGGACAAGCCGTGACTGGATCCTGCACCATGACAACGCACCAGCTCATTCCTCAAATCTTATTCAACATTTTTTGGTCAAACACGCCATCAACCAACTACGACAGCCTCCCTACAGTCCTGACATAGCTCTTTGTGACTTCTGGCTATTTCCGAAATTAAAAATTCCTTTGAAAGGAAAAAGATTTGACGATGTTGAACAAATAAAACAAAATGCGACGTAGGATCTGTTAGCCATTCCGCAAAATGAATTTAAGGAGCGTTTCCGGAAGTGGGAGGAGCATTGGAAAAAGGTAGTGGCTTGTGGAGGGGAGTACTTTGAAGGGGACCAGATTGCCGTTGCCGCCGAGTAACGTCAGTTCATGCCAGACGTCAAGGTCGGACACTTTTTGGACACACCTCATATATATATATATATATATATATATATATATATATATATATATATAAGTACCCTAAGTTATAAGTATATATATAAGGATTTTTTTTTATTTTAGTATATATATACTCTTGATTGGGCAAACAAGGCAAAATTTTTAATAATCTCCCTCAATCAGCCAGGCTAGTCTCAACAAGTAGATTTAAGAAGGTTTCGTATTATTGGTTTGTAACATATTACAACATAAGGGAACTTTTAGATGGTGATATCCAAATCTCTTTTAAATCTGTATCTGTATAAGTTAGTATAACAAAAATTAAGTATTAGGATTAGACTTAGGAAATCTGTATTTGTGATATTTACATACTTTTGAATTTAATTTTAATAATTAACAAATCTTATTCCTGTAAGTGAAAGGTGAACAGCTAA
The DNA here is from genome assembly GCF_021130785.1 of Homalodisca vitripennis. Taxonomy (NCBI): domain Eukaryota; kingdom Metazoa; phylum Arthropoda; class Insecta; order Hemiptera; family Cicadellidae; genus Homalodisca; species Homalodisca vitripennis. The sequence continues at coordinate 30,151 of NW_025777679.1, read as the reverse complement.
TACTGACACTATTTCAACACAATTGTAAAGTTGGCAATAATCGATGACAATCAGTGAAATACTTTATAAATAACCAGTTCAGCTTGTTTTTTCATCAAGGCGTAACTTGAATATTAATATATTCATTCAAATTTTAACTTGTACTTGGCAAGGTACGTACTATAATTCGTGATTGGAAATGAACAAAATACAACTAGACTATCCCTTTTTACATATGAAGATGATTTGATACGAGATTATCATCAAGGTTTTTCGTGAGTAATCATGATTGCTTTGAAAATATGAAAAAAAACTTTTTTTAGTATATCCATAGGACTTATGTGAGAAACTAATGCTAATTTTAATGTTTTAACAATTCTGAATGTGATAAAAATTGTTATTCGAAGTATCAAGGTTTACGCGGTTAGGTTGCATTTTCAAAACCATCTCTTAGTACTCACCTAAGAGGTAAGACAAAACATGTGTACGAAGTTTCATATAATCAATCTGAAATTTCAGAGATTTCGTGATGATGATAATTGTTATTAAGTATTACAATTTTCTATGAATTTCCATTATTGGTTATTAAAAAAAACCTCTTCTTGAGGAGATATACATATATTTATATATATATATATATATATATGTATATTATATATATATATATATATATCAAATCATGTCAGCCCATAATAGTAATTTTATTCTTTAAAACAATTCTGTATGTGTTATAAAAACTGTTATTTAAAAGTATTTAAGGTTTTAACAGATTTTCTAGTTAGACTGAGATATTTTCAAAATCATTTCTTAGCAAGCACCTAAAGGGTAAGATGAACATGTGTAGAAAGTTCTATGTGTTCTTTCTGTAGTTTTGGAAAATTTGTGTAGAGTTATATATGTGCTTTCTTAATTTGTTTCAGTCACCCTCCTCTATTTGGTGAAGATTGTTTGAAGTGACTACTTCTTTTGGCAGGCTATGGATGTATGTTTTGCACGGGGGAAAATTTTTCGTTTCACGTCAAGGAACGTATTGTCACACATGTTCTTTGCACTTTAGCTGCTAATGGGCAGGACTATAACGAACAATTTTCATGTTTGCATTGCTCTGTTCATTGGCTATCCAAGCTAGTGAGAGGTTACTGTCGCTCCTTGTTATTATTTGGATTCACAAGGTGTAAATATTTGTTTATTTCTTTTTCGGCTAATGATAATAGTTTTATAGACAACACATTTAATTTCTAAACAGAAATATTGTTCTTGGAGAGAGATTTTTTGGAAAAATGCATACATGCATTTTGAAAGAAAAGTGCAATTAATCTTACTTAATATAATCAAAATACGACTGAAATAAACTTGTTCTGCATATTGGGTTTTACAAAGTTAAATATATTTTTTATTTTATGACATTTGATTCATTTCAGAAGGTATTAAATTAAATTGATTTAAAATGTTAAAAGTTATAGGACAACAGCATCTTTAAAGACTACACTCACTATTTTAAAGGCAAATTGTTTTGTTTTTTTGGAAAAATATATATTTATTGAGATACAGGGTTGTGGAATATTATATAATTCGAATAACCTCAAATATTCTAAATGGCGTACTAATCAAAAGGTTATGGTGGCATGTTTGAATAACTATTTTTAATGGTTTGGGTAATCTAATTGTATACCATAAAGGTTTGGTTTTAAAATATTTCTTTACAATATTGAAATTTTAATTTCTGTAGGTCAAACTACTAAGTTAAGTAAGAGGTTGTAAATTATATATCAAGAATATTTTTGATTTCTTATTTCAATTATCATAAGCCCATAATTTAATTTTTAGAATATAATGACTATGAAAATGTATCAATATTTATTACTTTAATACTTAAGAAGTTCATGATCATTGTAATATATGAAATGAAAAAAATAATACAAAATATATATAAAATAAATAGAAAATATTTTACGTTAAAGAATTAAGTGCCTCATATTATTTTAAATTTAAAAAGTAACCATTTAATAATTAGCAAACGTACTTTTCAAAATTTATAGTCAAGTCCGTTATAAGAAGTAGTCACTTCTGTGGGTAAGTCCCACGACTGCCTTTTCTTTCTATTTTAAGGTAAACTTCTAAAGAATTGAATAAATTTGTTTATTATTAATACTATTGTATTTTAGATCTTCAGATAGAAGGTTATATTTATTGCATGTAATATGGAAGTATATTGTATAGCTAAATTTAGACTATGTATAGATTGCTAGGATTATTTTGTAATGCTTATGTAAAGTTACTGACTTATAGATCCATATAAAAAACAAACTATTTATGGATACAGTTTAACATGCTGACTGCGGTACGACATAAGAGGTACAGTGAGAGCAGTCTCTCTCAGTACAGACCAGCAGTGAAGGTGTGAAAACATTGTTTTTAGATACTATATTTTATTGTTAATAATAAGGACTCAGTAATAGTGGGTAGCATTTATCTCACCATTTCAGAAATATAGAAAAAATTAATAGAGAATCTCCATTGTGGAGTGAAACAGTTAAGCCAAGAAATCAGTTAAATTGTAAAATTATTTTCAATTAGGAATGAACATTTAACTGCTGGTATATCTCTCAGGTGGAAAACTAAAACAAAAGGTCAAATATAGAGAATAGTAATGTTAACAAGACAAGAAACACACCACCGATGTCAAACTTTGAACACCACAAATTGTGTGATGAATCCGCCACCTGAAACCAATCAGCAAGATTAGAAAAATACTAAACAATAACTAACAAATAAAAATCCTTGATTGTTGATTAGAGGGCAGAAACCAGGTTTCAATAAGACAAATTGGATAGGGTTGGTAAGATCAGCTTTACCTTACCCAGTTGAATATTGTGGAGAAGCATTGTGTTCTATAAGCATGCTGAGAAGCATTTATTTAGAATATAATATTCTATATACGAAGCGTGTTTTAAAAGTAAGTACCATTTGAAAAAAAAAGTAAATATTTTTTTTTAAATAATTTATTTACTTGTAAGACCAGGCTTTTTTCTAATATTATACATAATTCCCATTAATATTAAGCCACTGATCACATTGTGGGACCAGCCATTGTCAAAGAAAGTTGCCGCCTGATTAGACAACCACTGCATCACGGTCGTTTTTACTTCGTCGTCATCGGTATATCACTGCCCCGCCAGATGTGTCTAAGTGCAGTAACAAATGGTAGTCGCTTGGTGCTAGATCAGGACTGTATGTTGGGTAGTCCAATTGTTCCCAGTCAAAAGAAGTGATAAGGTCTTGGATTTGATTTGCTGTATGTAGACAGGCATTATAGTAGAGCAAAATGACACGCACACTCAGCTTGCACACCTTTTGTGTAGAAAATTTTGTAATATCTCACAGTATGCTGCTGCATTGATCATGTCTCCGCGAGTTAAAAACTCAACAAGCAACACACCCTTTCTTCCCAAAACACAGTACACATGATTTTCTGAGTAGAGATTGTTTGTTTGAATTTCACTTTCCTAGAGGATGATAAATGCCACAATTCCCAATTCTTTTGCTGATTCGATTCCTGTGTAACGTAGGCTACCAATGTTTCACCGCCTCTGACAATATGGCTTAAAAAATTAGGCTCGAGAAAACACATTGCACTGGCTAATCGTTTGGTTTTGTACTCCTCAGTCAACAATTTTGGCACCCAGCGTGAACACAATTTCTGATAATTTAAACACAATTTCATACAGAACAATTCTTGAGACAGCAGGAAACTTCAGGTAAGGGTGAAATAGTGAATCGTCTGTTCTCTTTCCCTTCACAGTCCACTTTTTGAATCAAGTTATTGGTAATGACTGAAGGATCACCCGCTTCGTTCCTCATTGTGAATGTTTGTTCGGCCTTCTTTAAAAGCCCAAAACCATTCCATCACTCATAATGCTTTCACACTATAAACATCACTGATTTGGCAATGAATTTCAGCTGCTTTGAATCCTTTACCACTGAGAAAACATATTAAAACACGCACTTAGCAGTTGCGGGATGCTCAATAGACGGCAGCATTTTAAAATCATGCAAACAGATTTAGACTCAATCGGATGGTTTCATAATGGTGTCAATGGTTTCCCAACAGATGTTGCGCTAGAAGATGCGCATGCACTTAAAAATACCGTAGCACTGCAGCGGCGTAAACTTAAAACAGTACTTACTTTAAAACACGTCTTGTTTGTTATACTTTCCCTATCCAATTTCTCTCATATTAACTATTCTATCAAACTTTCTTGATAAATCAATGTGAACACTTTACAAATATTATATTTGTTGAAAAGAGCTTTAGAAGTCATTTCGCTGTGTCATCAACTGGGTTTGAATTATATTGCACACTTTTTATAATGGAAACAAGATATTCTTCTCCAGCTCAGTTGTTCTTGTGGACTCGCCCACTTCTTCGCTGCATAGCAGAGCTATGAGTTCTGTCGATCTGATTGTGTATAACTCTTTCATTCATTCTGTTTAGTTGTTTGGACATACTTTCTATTAATTTTACATTCAAAACATTTTTTTCATATCTTATCAATCAATCTATCCATAGTGAAAGATGAACACATTTTGATTAGTAAACAATCATAATATAACTTTTGTTTATTTACTGATATTTTAAGGTAATTTTAATTGGTTAAAGTAAAACTATTCTATTTATTAACCCTTTGAGTGCCACGCGAAGTGGTGGAGATCATGCAGCCAGTGCCAATCATTTGTGACAGGCCATTCCCCACAGTGCCAAGCACTATTTTTATGTTACTGCAGTATTTTACTAAAAAATTAACATAATGGGACACTTTTTACTTTATTATTTAGGGCAAGATACAGGCTACAAATTGGTATATATATATTTTGAGCATAAATGAAAAAAAAAAATTATATATGTGTAAACAAAAATACAAAAAACAAAAAAAAACACATTTGTTTTGTTTAAGATGCAAAAAGTATTTATTTATTTTTGTTTTATTAGTGTTATGTGCCAATTTTTATATTCCCCATGTTAGTTGGAATAAATGTACTAAGTTTCATAAAAATACATTTATATATAACTGAGTTTTAAAATTTTTTTTATATATTGCTGCAAAATGGTGAAAACCTGCACCAACATGCACGCTTACTCTTGTTCATGAAAAATTATATTTTACTAGTTTTATGAAATTAAATCAAGGTAGATTATACAACTGTTATTTATTTATTATGAACAGACTTAAATTAATTACTTTGGGCTTATTTCATTAGGCCTATTACACTAAATCCTTCAGATGAAATAACTGAGTGAGTGTTTTTATTATATAGGCTAAGAATGAATTAATGTATTTTCGTGGTCAGATTCGTGGACAGAACTAGCATTCCATCAATCAACAAGCATTTCCAGGTATTGCGATCGGTATTGTTGTCGCTGTTATCTTATCTTTCTCGAGATTACGGCAGGCCGCGCGCCATCACATGATTAGCTACAAACCAATTGTAATTCATTATAATCATACGTAAATGAAAAATTAGCGTTTGGGGCATAATGTTAGTTCTATTACTCAACTACATCGTTTTATAACGTTCTAAGTTCATTGAAAAAAGTTTAAGCGTTGGGGGCATATAACGGAATCTGACCTATTTTCGCTTAAGGGCGATCTGTTCCTTTTACTCATTTCGGCAAACTATACCTTATTCAATAATGAAATTGACCTGAAGTAATAAAAGTAGGAAACTTTTAAAACACTAACCAAAATGTCAACACAGCCACACTAGACAGCTAGCAGAAACAACTGAATGTAAACAAAACGACTGCAGCGCGACAACAGGCGGTTCGCGCCACAGCCTTCTAGATATCAGCTACATAAAAAATATTGTATACTATATATACAAACTATCACTACGTGAATTATGTCGTACATTTCTTGGGCTTTAATTTGACATGTTTTATGATATCATGCGTCAGTATTTAGCAACAGGATGACCAATATTGGAAGGGCCGACCTAGTCGGCCCTTGGCAATTTTCGTCAATACCATCGGGCCGATTAGATCGGCCCTTGGCACTATGCGGAAACATCGCTAGGCCGATTAAATTAGCCCTTGGCACTCAAAGGGTTAATAGTATCACCTATATTAGCATACATTTAATAAAATATATACACACACTATATTATATCAAACACTTTTCGAGGCTACATTTCTAATAAGTATATTGTGTACTGGAAAATGAAAGATAAGCCGAGGAAAATGCAAATGAGAAAAAGTACAGTTAGTTGTAATCTGAAATTAATGTATGCAAAAGGGGTAAAAATGATAAATGTACTAATAATATGGGACAATAATATTTTTTTTTATGAAAATAAAAAAAATGAAATACTTTTGACGGTATAGTTTTTGTAAATGGAACTGATTTCTTTAGACAGTAAGTTAAGAATACCAATCAGCTTGGTGTATTTATGTGTAATTATGTATAATTACACATTAATTTTATACATAAATCAAAATGTGTGAAACAAAATAATACAATCTACCACTCTGAAATTACATGATGAACAGATGTTAATACTACATCATCTGTATGATAAATGTACATTAACAGTGTATTCTTATAACTAGTTCATATGTTAATGTTTTCTAGGCTTATAATTCAGTTACGTTTATAATTGAAATTGTTTGAGAATAATTTTAAACAAACATTTCAATATTATTGTTGGTCATATGTTTTATAAGGCAAGATATAATGTGGGAAGAGTAAACATATTGTTATATGTTAGTGTTTTATATAATTTCTAATGTGAGATATCACAAACGTAAGTTAAATTAATTTTTTATGTACTGTGGCAAGAATTTCTGATGTGTAAGAAGGACAACTTTTACCAGTTTGTGGATAGATTTCGTTCTTGTAGCCTATGTGTATGATACGATCAATAATCTCTTGCTCTAATTCTGGATCAAGCGGGTTTGTTTAGATTTAAATATATATTTACATCATGACTTATGTGATATAGAATAACAATTCATTACAATATTTTAGGGATCAATTTTAGTGTTATTACATTGCTAAAATGCTAAAAATTGGAAGAAGTTCAATTTGTCACATGACAATATGCTTGATAAAACTTTGATTCTAAAATGGATCTTATTGTTGGTTTATTACAACAATCATTATCATATAAATAGCTAAGGATACATAATTCTTGTTATTTGTGCATGGACTCTAATTCCATAATCGAGAAAAACTACAGAAACCATTTCTTGTTCAACGTACTTATGTTTCATTCACAATTAGGCCTACTAGTGTTTGATAAAAAATAACTAAAACATGCCTAGGATGTTTGTTTCTATTTAAGGGCCACTGCCATATACAAAACGTTTCCCCACACCACTGTATGTGTCAATAGTTTCTCAACTTAAGTCTGAATTTTCCATTTGTTCAGGCCTGGCATCTTAATTTCCTTCCTCTATGTTTACAAAATCCCCAACTTGATCCTTATCTATCACAATAAAATCTTCACAATAACTATCATTATCTATCAGAATAACTTTGATCAAATTCAATCAGTGCACAAACCCACTCAGTTGCAACTGAATAACCGTCACTATCAATAGACGGTTGATTTCACTATTTGAAATATGGACCTGTATTGTTTCAATGTCTTTAACTTTTTGGACAACATATTACTATTTATATCAATAGCTAAATTCATAAACTTCACCATTAACCCTTTGAGCCCCGGACCTAAAAATATAGTTTGTGCAAATTTTTACCACGTCTAGTTTTGCAAGTAACTGTCTAAAAAACCCCAAGGCCTTTTCAGTATGATTTTGTACGATTTCATTTGAAAAATCATACCATCACTAATATACTAGCTAATGACCTAAATAATACATTAAAAATGTTTTGAAATAAGGTACTTTACAAATAAAAAATTCAGTAAGGGCTAAAAAATGTTTGTGTACTTTTTATATATGTAAAATAACGCATATGTGCAAACTAAAAAAAAGAAAAAAGTTACATTTAACATTTTTTAGAAATAAAACAAGGAACAATTAACCCGTGGGAAATAATTTTATTTTCATTTGTCATGTTATTGCAAACATGGAAAAAAAATTTCAGACAGATTAGTTCAATAACAAATATTTTTTTTTAATCACACAAAACCTGTGACGTACTAGGCCTAGGTTGTGTAACAGGCTACATTCTGAGCTGATGTAGATGGTATCTCAGGTGTTAAGTCTTTAGCACTAAATAGGCCTACATTTCTGCCATTGTCACTATCATATTTAGGATCATACGTAGGATCAAGGTCACTATCATCGTCAAAAAATATCAGATAATACTGAATCGTCATCTGAAAAGTCAATATTCAATTGTCTGTCAATGTCACTTGAATGTTCTGCTAGGTTTGAGGGTACTTTGGGATTATACCGACCACACCCAGACATGAACCGTTATTTGACATTTCGCTTCTGCTGATTACTAGTTAGCGTAGAAACAATATATTTCGGTAATATTAAAACAGGAATTGTCTTATCGCAAAACCCCTCCCCATCCTCAGACAGAGGTCAAAGTTGAGCGATCTAGTAGATAACGTGATTGCAGAGTCGCGTCGCTTTGTTGTACTTCCGTGTTTTACCTCTACATTTCTCCAAACACAAAAATTCAACAAAACAAAAACATTACCAAATTAAAACTAAACTCTTTATTGAAAAAACACTCAGAACTTGTTTTTATTCTTGATCACATTCCGCCACCCAAAATGCGAGTGCCCCAGTCATCAGCGCGGGCTTCGGCAGCACCCGCGCTGATGTCAACGAAAGAAAAACATCCCTCGAGATAGTACCTATCAGTAAAATATCAAATTCTAGAGGGGCTGATCAGAAAATATAAATTGAATTTTAATGGAAAGGCAATTATGTACCTTGCAAATCATGTGATGCCGCGCGGCCCTGCCGTAATCGGGATTTCTCGAGAAAGATAAGATAACAGCGACAACAATACCGATCCACAATACCTGGAAATGCTTGTAAGTTTGTAATTTTGTAATTACAGAGTGGTGTTTTTTCGTTCTATCATGTTTCTATAAATTTATATTTTTGTGTTCTTCATACTGGTGTGGTCGGTATAATCCCAAAGTACCGGTTTGAGTGACCCATTATTTACAAAATAAAACAATATTTCATACTTGAAAGTACCGAAACAATAATATAACTGTCTACTCACACAAACGTAATGAACATCAACACAGTCTACTAAAACGTAAACAATGTCACAGCAGATGCAGATGTTGTTCCTTAGTAACAGCTGATCTTCTTACTCTTTCTTTAGGAGTAGTGTAAATATTATTTAGTAACATTTGACCATGAAATCATAATATTGTATATGTATGAAAATAAAATTATAAGTTCTAAAAAACCACTGGTGTCGCTAAAATTAAATACTTAAGAGCCATTTATAATAACTTATATCATGCCGACGACATATCGTCGGCTGGGGTTTCTCGCACTATTTTTTACCGCCGGAATATCGTCGGCCTGGGGTTTTTAGACAGTGAAATTTACCGACGATATACCGGCGGCTGGGGCTCAAAGGGTTAATGTCATTTATGGATAGTCTGATACTCAAATGACCACCAAATAGAACATAGTTGATATATCGTCTCGTGACCCGGCATAGTGTGAGTATGTTAGGTATGTCAAAGTGTTAGGAAGAATGAACACATTGTATAAAGAAAGGATGTGCTACTTGGTAGAGTGTGGCCTTAGCAGAGTGAACTGAACATTACTTACTTTTCTTCCATCATCTTGTCCTCCGTTGCGGAAGAATGGTGGTGAATGGGGAATTTGTATCGGACTTAATCTCAGATCTGGAACAAATTTGATTACATCACGTACTAGTTCAACATGACAACTTTATGGAAACAAGTAATTTTTCAGTAAGAAAATAGTAAGTATATTATTTTGAATAGTGAAAATGTGGTACCTGGACCGCTGCGTCGTGGGGAGAACTCTAACCCTCTCTGAGCTACGTCCAGGGGGCTAGAGCCAAGTAGTCCAGGACTAATGCTAAGCAAAGGACCTCCTCGCACTGACAGTCCATTATCCTGTTAACAAAATTAAGTCAATTATTTCCTTATAGCTATTTGATCTGAAAAGAGTGTACAAGCAAGTTATGTTATGCACAACATGGCACAAAATCTAATCTTACTCCAGCATGAAACTTATAATGAATTTAGACTTCAAATCTTACTTGCTTATAGGAATTATGGTTAGGTTACACCACAGCTGCATATGAGCAAGTAGATTGAAATGACACAGAGCTGAAGATGGACTGCCAGGTAAGTAAAATAATAAAAGTTAATTACCTTAAACCATGCTATCTCATATCAGTTACTTTGGTTAGTGCTCTGTTTAGCACTTTTTTACTTCTTTACTTTCATTTGCACTTCATTTTTTGTTGCTGTCTTCAAATTGCATTCATTACAGTAAAAACCTTTGATTGGCTGAGCGTTAGCAAAGTCTATCACTCAAGAGCCTAGAAAAATATAATTTCTGTCTGTCTTTCTGCATGATGTTTAAAAAAACAAACTGATCTATAGATTTGAAATTTTGCCATGTTTGATGATGAGCATGTCCTATGTGATTTGACTGAGCGTTTACTTAGCCTATCAGCAGGATATTTCAAGAATGATGTCATCTATAGATTTTAAAGTTTACATAAACTTAATTTTTCTACATGGACAAGAATGAGTTTCATGATGGTGCATCTCTCTCTCTATCCATGAAATTTACCTGAGCATGTACTCATTCACAATTTTAGATCGTTTTTGTCTTGAGTTGTAAAATGTCATTTTTTCTTTTTGTAGGTAAAAATTTGATTTATGTAATCATCAGTATAGAGCAAATCCAGTTTACCCTCATCAAAGTTCACCAAATAATAATTAACATTTATTGACAATATTAACCCTACTATATTTGTTTTACAACCTTTTAATTAAATTACAATATTAAGGGTACTGGTAATATCCAGAGGTCACTATTTTTGGAAGTGGAGGAAAAAAAACTACATTATTAGTAGAAACAGATTTTATTTTACTTACTGTGTGAAAACTACATGTCATTATGATGATCGACTTTTGTTTTCTACCACCCAAAAGGAAGCAATGTCTGCGAGGAGTAGGTCACACTTTCCCTATCTATTTCTTGTTATTACATATCAGTAGGTTTAGATTATGTTATCATAAACATGTTACTAGTAGTACCAAAGGTAAATATAACCTTACAAGCACTCATTTTAGCTAATATTAAATTTTGGGTACTATCTCTAGGGACGTTTTTCTTTTACAGAAGTGCAGGGGGGCACCAAAGGTGTCACCGAAGCCTGGACTGATGGCAAGGGGCATTTCCGATCAGTACTTTCCCGAACTCAGATCACGCACCTAATTGTCAAACTTTTCCGATATCAGACTACATTGTAAATGTCGACTTTAACTTTTTATATTTATGATACGTACATACATGAAGACATGCTGGAAATGTGTGAGAACAAACTTAAGCATTGACAACTACTCGATTGGCTGGGTAGAAAGTGTTAAATATTTGGGTGTAACAATAAACAGCAAAAACGTGGAGGATATAGAGATACAAAGCAAATTAGCTAATGTAAATAGGTGTCTTGGGGCGTGTACAAAACTCTTTACGTCAAGATTGTTATCACAATGCTCCAAAATAAGAATTTATAAAACAATCATTCAACCAGTCCTAATGTATGGAAGTGAAACATGGACATTAACGAAGAAAAATGAGGGGCGGTTGATTGTTTTGAGAATAAAGTTCTCCGAAAAATATTTGGACCAATATGTGATGAAGGGGTGTGGCGAATAAGAAAAAATAGAGAATTACGCAATGTATACCAAGATCCTGATATTGTGGCTTTGGTGAAGGCAAAGAGAATTAGCTGGCTAGGACATGTACATCGGAGACAGGAGGGCACAAGGTTAAAAGAGGTCTACCAGGCGGTACCGGCAGGAAGGCGCCCTTTGGGTAGGCCAAAGATAAGATGGTGCGATCAAGTGGTCGAAGATGTGACCCGGTGTGGAGGGTCTGTGGATCTGGCGGAAGACAGGGTGGCGTGGAAGAGGCTCATAGACGAGGCAAAGAATCGACTGAGATTTGTTACCCCCGGCAGTAAGTAAGTAAGTACATACATATAGCCAAATATCAAATAGTAGATAGGGACAAAGTGGTTTCTTTTTTTACAGACATTGCTTCTTTTGAGGAGGCAGTACACATGAACCGATCATCATTAATAACATTTAATTTCCACATTAAGTCAAATAAAGTTCTGTTCTTCCTAATAATGTGTTTTTTAGGTCCCTGGTAAGAAAATCTGTTAAAAAATAGTGGCTTGTATACTACGAAAGTACCATATTAAGTAGTAACACAGCAAAAATAGAAATGAAATTAAGAAAATGTTCATTTTAACATGAATTTAGTTCTTACTCACATAGGTTACATGAGGCATTGTTAATTTAACTATATTGTATAACACAAACCACTTAATATTTTACTACAAAATTAAAAAAAAATCGTATAACGTAATTTATTTTCAGTGACATGCAGAAGAGAAATATTGCTAGCCTATCAGTTAAAACCCGATCCTTGTAAGATAGCCAAAAACAAGAACTAAGTTATCTCAGAAAATTTAAAAGTTACATTACACTTAAATGATGAATCTAGGCATTTTGTATAGTTTTTTACATATGAAATATTTAAAACATATTCATGTCAGTAATATATTTGCCAGAATAAATAATTAAAGAATATTATAAAAAGAAGAACATACCTAAAACTTTTATGATTTACAGCTAATGAAACATTTAAACAGGCAATACTTGTAAAATTGTATTTAGTTTGTGAAAATACACACCTACTTTATTTTGCTTATTTAAAACAATGTCACAACATGAATGATGAACAATAAAATATCCAACTTGATGTGTTAACAGATTAAATGTTATCACTAAACAACAGCAATTAAGATGATATTTTGATATAAGCTGCAAACTACAATGAGATCTTACCTGAGCACGAATGTTGACATGAAGGGGTGGAGACAATTGGCGCAGTTCACCCGGCAGATCACCTGGATGTAGTGGGGGATAGTGGCTTGGACTTTGTCCAGCCACAGTACCTTGGGGCTTAGGGTAGAACACTGGATCTTTGCCAGGTGAACCTCCATCACTGGAACAGTATACACACCCATTAAACTATTGTTCATTTCAATTTAATGATAAGTGACACAAGTTGACTAATGAAAAAACACAGGGCAGTTTATGTGGTGCTTGTAGTAAGGATTATTCTAACAGTTGTTGTGTCTCTAGCTGTATCACTGACACAATCTAGAGAAAGAAAGACAGGAAGAATGAGCTAATGTTCCATGAGCTAGTTGTGATCAATATTTTAGGCACTATATCAATGTAGCTCAGACTTTGCAAGAAATATCACCATCATGTTTATATAAATTAAACCATATTTACTGGCAGAAGCCCCAGTTGTCCTTGAAGGATGAAGGGTAATAGGACTACTCTCGTGTTGGTTTTGGATTTTCCATATATTAGACCATGTTTACATACCTCTGGTTGTAGCACTGATAGTCCTTGTGGGATGAAGCCAAGTGGGACTGTACTGAATCCAGGTTTTGGAGTTTCCATACATTAGACCATGTCTACATACCTCTGGTTGTAGCAGTGATAATCCTTAAGGGATGAAGCCAAGTGGGGCCTCTACTGAATGCTGGTTTTGGAGTTCCCATACATCAGACCATGTTTACATACATCTGGTTGTAGCACTGATAGTCCTTGTGGGATGAAAACCAAGTGGGGCTGTACTGAATGCTGGTTTTTTGGAGTTTCCATGCATTAGACCACGTTTACATACCTTTGGCTATAGCACTGATAGTCCTTGAAGGATGAAGGCCATCGAGGTCGTCCTGAGTGCTGGTTATGACGAGAATTTCTCATGCTTGCGCCTCGATTGTTGGGATTCATTGTTTTTTTCTGAAAACAGAGAAATAGTAATGATAAAAATTATAAATTTTTTTATATTCTATCTCACAAAATGTAGTAGAAAAATTTGGAGTGTAGATTACTCGATATAAGAATGTGTACCTGATGATGAATTCATAGAATTTGAGATGTACATTGTAGAAATAAAAATAATATATCAAAGTGTTCAAAGGTTTATTATTGTATATAATTTCATCAAACACTTTTTGAGGCTACATCTCTAATATGGACTTACTATAGTCTACATGAAATGTTAAGTGACAACTTAGAACATTTAAAGCTTTATACAATACCAAATAGAATGATCTATAGAGACTTTAGCATAAGTATGTACTGTTATTTTGTTTATTGATAGTCTAATAGAATGTAATAAATGTTTCAGAATTAATAATCTAGTAAATATTGTTTTTATTTTTCTAAGTAATGATATTCATTATTTATGTTAGTTATTTATATTTGTGTTTATGCTCTGAAATAGCACATAAGAAATGTTTTATAATTAGCCTAAATATTTTAAAGATTGTTCTAGAATAAGCTGTCTTATGTACATGACAAGATACCTGTTTAATGTTATTAAATTATATAACTATTTCATATGTCATGTACTAATAAAGACCAACTTATTTTGCAATAACTAAGGTCTTTCAGAATGCAGACCTGTATGAAATTACCAAGCTTCATCAACATGTCTTAAATGTATTATTAATCAGCAGTTTTAAAATTTTCTTAAAAATACAAAAATTTTGTCAAAATGTTCAATCCTGGGTTTTGCTCGAACCATAGCACTGCTAATGCACCTCTTAAGATATTAGATAATATCCATCTTGGCATTAGTAAGAGCCAGACAACTACTTTAACTCTTTAAAAGGTCTTTGGGAGTGTTTTTATTGCATTCTCTTCATCAAAATTAAGAAGGGTGGTTTCTCTGATGGTAGTGTTACAATCTTCCTAAGCTGTATTTCAGGATGATGCCAGTGGGTCAAGTTGGGTGGGGGAGGAAAACTGGCACTGAGATACGTAGGTTTCACAGAGATCTCTCATTAGGTAACTTATATTCTGAATGTACATTAATCAATATTACTAGCCGAATTACTCAATCCAACTTCCACTTATACACTTATTACTTACAAATACTTCCAATATTAATACCGTTACCCAATGGGCTTGCAAATGTTGGACTTAAATATTGATAATGTGCAGTGTATTATGATTAGCTATTCCAAAACCTGTTAACCCGCTGCTACTCGCGCGTGTCAGACGAACACTGTTACTCGCGCTGTGCGTTAGATTTTATCTAACATAAGAACTTGTTTAAAAAAAAAACACCCATTTTGTTACAAAATGAACTTATTATTGAACATGTTTCACAGCAATATAAATGTATAAAAAGAAAAGACCATATTAACTTATTTTTAACGATAAAATATCAGTTAAAAATGTAAAATAAAAATATTTTTTGTATTACGTTAAACAATACTTTAAAAACGTAATTATCTTTAAGTAAATATTAAGTAGTTTTAAGAAGTATTAAGGAAGTAGTTTTTAAAAGTCTTAGAAATAAAATATACATTGATTTCAATAATAATAAAAATAAAAACTTTCTGTTGTAAACATAATCAGGGCCTTTCTAATCAGAGTCTGCTTCTACATTCTCGCACTCTAGGCAGCTAAGTAAAGTCTCTTCGCCGTGTGTTCTTTACATATTGGTTTCTCACAGGCATTGCACGATGTTGTGTGAATCTGTTTTTTCGAAGAGGGTAGAAAGCACACCATGGTTTTTGTCTTTCTTGACGAGGTGCAGGCTCAGGTGGAGGAAGTTGAGCAACATGTCTTATTTTCTGACGAAGTTCGCAAGAAAGGTTTGGTACTATTGCTCTTCTGACTAGATGCGGTTTAATCAGTTGTGTTGCAAGTTCTTTACGGTAGTTTCTTCTTACCATGGGCACTTGAGTGTTTGCTGTTGAGGATGATCTGTGCGTTTATTCCACCAATGTTCAACATTGAACAAAACAGTGTCAGAGGCCACCGATGACTGATTCTGGATACGCTGTAGGCCTAATCACTCTTCATTCCTGTCTACAACGTCAACTCCTCCTTTCGTCAGGTTGTAAAAGGATATCACCTCTAGTTTACAGGAAGTCTCCAGAAACTTCGTCGATAGTATCATCTTTGTGCATTGTAGAGATCATGAGCACATTTTTGTTCTTTTTAGGCACATAAGAAGCAAGAAGACAACTGTTAGGGGATTTGCCATAAAAAATAGAGAGCTGTTTACTGGACGATCCTTTGATGAAAGTGGCCTGAGGTGGCAACTGAGGGTTTTTTTTACGGATGGTACCAACTACCGTCAGTCTATGGTTCGCAAAAAGATCATTTGCAAGAGGGATTCCGTTGAAATAGTTGTCCATTGTGATGTTTCGGCCAGAATTACTTATAGGTGCAATCAGTCGCTTCACAACTCTAGCTGAATCGTTATCTACATAAAATGGCCCCGGAGGTTGTTTGGCAGCATACAATTCCAAATTGTATGTGTAAAAGATACGGGAATCTACCAGAGCATAAATCTTAATCCCATACTTCGATGGTTTGTTCGGTATGTACTGGCAAAACTTACAACGCCCTCGAAATCCATCTAACATATCGTCTAAGGTTGCATATTCACTTATTGTATAGGAACCTTGACACTTTTCTACAAATTTGACAAATAGATCACGAATTGGGGCAAGATTATCATATCTTTGTCGCTCATCTCGGGTGTTCATGTCATCAAATCTAAGAGCTTGAAGTAACGTTTGGAACCGTCTCTTAGACATTGTTGCCACAAAATTATCAGGAGCAGTTCCATCAGTACGCCACAATTCTTCAACATGTAAGTGACCAGCTTTTTTAACACACCATTAGGTACAACATACCTATTACAGCTAATAGCTTAGTGGCGTCAGTTTGAGGACAATCTCTTTGTCCTCTTGTGTACGAATCACACATCAAAAGTAACCTTTGATTCGTATAACGGACTATTTCTTCAATTACGTCATCGGGGAAAAAGTCTCCAACTATCTAAAACTGATTTACTGTTTTTGGCTAAGCCTTTGGTACCAGGCAATTTCGTTACTACATTTTGTGTAATAGTTCTTGTAGTTGCAGAGGTTGGCTTGTGATTGTGCCAAGATGTAATGCCATCTTTTCCAACAGTATGGCCTACAGTGACATTTTGACGTTGATTTATTTGTGGAGCAGGTTGAGGCTCGGTTGGTTCTTGATGCCCTAAGTCAACACATTATCTATGTCCATAGATTCTATACCTTCCTCATCACCCGTTTGTTCAGAGCAGTGTCGTGATTGCTGTGTTCACTTTCTGCATCAGACACAGAAACGTTTCCATGTGGATCTCCATCAACAACTTCATTCTCGTCTTCCTCTTCATTCAACCATGATAGTATACGAAACTCACTATTTGGAAGATCCATTACGCCTCCACCTAAGCATAAAAACACTAAAAGAATCAGATTTATAGTATTAGTGTCCAAACAAAACTAAAAAAATACACTCACATGGTTACTCGCGCCCTTAGCATTTTACTAACATAAAGAGTTACACGATTACTCGCGTGTTAAATTCCTATTAACACTATGTGTGCGGCGCTCTTTTATCCCCTCCACTGCACCATGACGCCACTTAAGAGATGGAAAACTTCAAAAAATGGCAGCAGAATACTTAAGGGAGGCTATGAAGAAGCGGCGGCACTGTTAACATTTTTTTGCAACTTTTATATAAAAAATGGCAAAAATGTTAGATATTTTCTAACACGGGAGTAATCGCGGGTTAATACAAATGACTATTATGGCTTCCAGATCACACAGTAATTTGATGAACTAACAGCAGATTTTGTTTGGTGTGTAATAATGATTTTGATAGTGTCCATACTTATGAGGTGGACATCTCTCACTGGGATTCTAAAATAATGCTGATAAAAGGACACTTGACTATCTCATTTCAATTACTGTGACGTAATCATAATGACACTTAGTGCAGTCATAGAAGCATTATTGCTCCGAATTTTTTTTACTGTGAACCGAATTGCATACAATTTTGGAATTAGGTTCATTCTTACCCTTAACTTCAAAAGTGAAAATGATCTGAACTCCGCAACCACCCTGGGGGTGGTTGCCACCCTTCTCGGGGGGAATTTTTTTTGTTTCAAAATAACCTCGGATATCGATAGAAGGCATCATTTTAAGCAAAAAATCATCTATAAAGTTTTTCGAAAAATCCAATACTTTTCAAGTTACTGGTAATTGAAAATTCGCAATTTTGTCACGTTTTTCATCGGTTTTTTTTTGCAAATATCTCCAAAAATAAAACGTTTTATCGAAAGTTTTAAAAGAACAAAATTGTAGCAGGTAATAAAATGAACAATTTGGTTTTTTATAAAGTATTCTAAGTGCAATATTAAGCTTAGATATTAAGATCAAAGCAGTTTTTTTATTTTGTCTGAAATTTAATCAATGTTGTCAATGCCATCTAGCGGCGAGCAGATGCAATTTTAGGCCATTCTAATAAAAAAGAGTTTTTGTAGTGCTTGAAATAAGCTTTAAAATGAGCACTATTAAATGTCTTTTGCACGTAAAGTAAGTGAGTTGTATTGCAAATAAGAGGAGCAATCTAATGTTTTTTCTTTGAAATCAATGGGTTTCATAAGTGCCATTTCCACCAAAATTAAAATTAATTGGATTCCGCCTAGAATTAACTTTATTATGAAGAGTTTGATAGATTGTATCAGTTTTGCTGCTTCTGGACACATATTTTTCCAAAAAAGTCACGATTAAAAACAATTTCAAATTTTAAAAAAATCACCTTTTTTCATAATATCTCAAAAATGACTACAGATACGTATAAAAGGTAAAAGGTAAAATTTAGGTATGTTTTTGACAAACAATTTGGTTTCTTTGTTTTTTCTGACACACAAAAATTGACGGAGATATGATTGTTTAGAGCGCAGGCGTGGCAGCGCAATCACAGCCTCTCTTCAGCCCTTTAACCCTTCACCGTTTGAGGAAAAGGTTTTTTACTATATATTTCAATAAAGGATGTTGTAGCTCTCTTAATTACCTTTACAATGGTTTTTTATAAATTGTGATAGCATGAAAAATTGAAGGATTTGTGGTCCAAAAACTTATCGTATTTTTTTTATACTTAGTAACTGAAAAATTTCGGAGTGTGAATATTTGGAGCAATGTGAAAGTACGCAGCATAATAGAGACCCAAAACTATTGTAATGTGTATATATATACATAATATGGCTCATATATTTTGGAAACGTAGGCATGAATACATACAAACGTTCTTATATGTATATATAACACATTTGAGTGAATTTTATATAATTTGTAAATTTTTTATTTAATAAATGGCAATTTTTTACTCTAAATAAAATGTTTTTAAATATGTAATCATATATATTACTGTTTTAATTTAGGGGTAGTTTTAAGGGTAGAAAAAGCTTAAGAATATGATAATCATTTTCGAGAGTGTGGAATAATATTTAAATCCTTTTCCTTTTTAAAAAAAAAAATGTTAAAAAATTTTTTATCAAGGGGTAGTTTTCAAGAGCGTTGAAGGGGATTAAAAATTTGATAATTATTATAGAGAATATAAAATATTACTTACTCTATACTTACATCTTTTTAATGTCATACCAAAGTATTTTTTTGTGGTTTTTTCAATTTAGGGGGTTGTTTGCAAGGGTTGTAAGATTTTCAAGGGGTTTAAAATGATTTTAATATGAGGTACTTGTGTTAGAAAAACACTTTACAATTTCACCACTTACTATTAGACATGTGTTCTAGCGATAAAATGGCTCAATGTCAATTTTTCCATTAAGGGGTTGTTTACACCCCTTAAAAATAATAGGCGGAGTTCAGATCATTTTCACTTTTGAAGTTAAGGGTAAGATGAGCCTAATTCCAAAATTTCATGCAAATCGGTTCACAGTAAAAAAATTCGGAGGTAAGACCGTATTTTTCGCTTCAATGACTGCACTAACTACCGAAGAAGAAAATCTTGTTGTTTTTAAGTATTTTAAATATTCATTTTTTATCCCAACTTATGTTACAGACAAATATTATTTTAAATACAGGTATGCAAAGGATGTTCTGTTTCAATATTCATGATCATATTTATTATAATTTTATAATGAGTATAAGTGGTACAAATTCTTGTAAGTAACTTGCAGTGAATCATTTAGACAAAATTACAAATTTCTTAGCTATTGAGCCAAATTCTGAGGCACTACCTATATAACTATTAGTGTTATATATACCTATACATACAGTCATAGACCTTTAAAATATAAATAAATCAAAAGCCTATTGAAGTTGTTTTTAATGTTTAGTGATTTTTTATTTTCATAAAATCCTGTTTCTAGATAGCAATATGTGTGATTTTCCCAGATCTGATTTTGTTTTTTAACTTATTTTTGGTGGAGATTGTTACTTGTAAACTAATCACCTTGACCAGAAGATTTTTTATTGTATCAAACTATGCAAAGTTTTATTCTTACACTGTCTACGATACACTGTCCTTGATTCTTTTAAATGAATTTGTTTATCAATTATAGTTCACTTATATTGCTAATATATCATAATTAGCTTATCATCTTATTGTAAGCTCTCATGTAGACATTATTTTATTGTTAGAGAGAAGAATTGGTTGCAGTCGTAAATATTATGGGTAACAATCTATAATATTTAAGATAGGGTCCCCTAGAAGTGGTAATTGCTGCTTTTCAGGGTGTGGGAAGCATCAGAACTTTCACTCCCAGACAGAGATTGGGCCTTTCATGAACCAAGGGATGTCAACCCCCAAGTGTTCATGGAAGGTCTCCTTGGCTTGTGAAGGGCAATACCTTCATCTCATTACAATACTTAGGACAGACAGCACAGCTATCTGTATGTCAATACAGTTCACTAACAATCGTTGTAATTATAGTTGTATTATAACATTATATAATTTCCTGCCTTAGGACTAACATTCCAAGACTCTAGGCGTACCACGTGGACACAATATACACTATTGATTATAATACTTTCAGAACGAAAATAATCCTTATGGATTAAGTGATAGTAAGTTGTGATATTCTAATGGAATCTCATATAACTAACTTTTGTGAAGTCTGAAGTAGAAAAATTATCATATATTGTTTTCTTTTTTGCTAATTTTAAAGTAAAAAAAAAAAATTATTGCTGTACTGTTTGATACATCATGCTCATGTTATACTATGCTTATTTTATTGTTGTTTAGGTACTGAAAATGGTTATAAATTTACCACCATGCGCTTTTCCTCTTAGGCCTACTATTGCTTTTTCTGAACACCGTAAGACTATATACTTGTTTTATTCACAACCTAAATTTCTTACAAACTTGGCTATTTTGGAATTTTGAAACACATTACACTTTTTTATGATGCAGATACTACTTTATTTAATATATTTTGCGTCTAACTTACTCATATGCTGTTTTTAAAAATTCATTAAAAAACTCTGCAACTCCTGAAGTGGATAGCAAATCATCTCATTGACCGTGAATTGGTTGTCAAGTGTGAGTGAGCTCTTTTTAGCACCTTTCTTTTCATGTTCTCTCCAGTATTCCTCAGGGTTCTCACTTGTGACCATTACTCTTAATGTTTGGGTCATTCCATATCAAATCAACACAGGGGTATATACATGACTACCTCAGAATGTGATAAAAATTTGGTATGAAGGTAGTCCTTTATATAATTTAGGAAAAATTTTTCAATTTATCCCCCAAATATTTAAATGGGTTACAAAATTTTCTATATGAAATCCCTCCAAATGCACCAAAAAAAACAGCAACCAACATATTTTTGGAGAAATAATGCATATCGATTTTTCCTAATTGAGCTTAGAGAAAGAGAGTAATGTCATTTTACTCAGTATTAAATTTTCTTTATTTTTATGTTCAAACACAGCATAATTTGTTATAAAAAGTTTATAAAAATCAAAAATCAACATTTTGATTTTTCAAAAAGTACATGTTAGATAATTAAAAATTCTTACACGTTGTGTTTAAACTTTTGTTAAGTGATTCTAAAAACTTAAAAGTAGGGAGGCTAATGGATTCATAAGTAAAATAATAATTTAAGAAAGGGTTCTAACAAGTTTTTGTAACAAATGTCACTATGTTATCCCTTACTTTTTGAAGGAAACAGGATTTTTTTTCCGGGACAATTCGCCGGTTTTCGTGATACAAAAAAGAGTAAACAACTACGTTTCAAGATCTACAATCTGATCTCTTCTTCAGGTAAATAAACTAACCTAACACATAATTACAAACTAGGTTAAAATAAACAAATCATTAACCAGAGCGTTGTGACACGCCTTAAGTCAGAATCACAACCTCAATGTTGTGAACATTAAAACATGCACTTAATACAAAATTTACAAACACAACACTAATTATTAAACTGAACTACAGAATACAGGTCACAATAGCTCTGCCATTCACTGACCAACAACCTGCATTCACTGACCAACAACCTACAACTGACCAGAGGCCAATAGCAAAATGGTGATTGTCACGGCAGAAACAAAGATGGCAAGCAAAAAAGGAAGGGAACAGGAGTAGGCCTTCTTTTTTTATTTATGGTTCATGCTAGATGAACTTCTTAAAAACCATACTGTGACTTCAGCATTGGTTTTATTACAAATATCTAATCTGTTTGATACTCTAAGTTTTTCTCTTTAGTTCCATTTTCAAAGAATTGGCAACCAAAGCGGCCTTATCTCGGCCTCCTGACCCTCCACTTGATGCCGGACCCTCCACCGGAAGCCGACCCTCCATCTGATGCTGACCCTTCACTTGATGCCGACCCCACCACCTCATGTTGTCCCACCAGATATTGATGATCATGCAGCTAATGAACCTGATAAGTCACACACCTGGCCTGCACCTGATACACGTCTCTGGAATCCCACAATCTCGATTCATTCGTGCTAAAAACAATCATTTATGGAACACACTGGGTCCTATCAATATACGCAACCCGAGAGAAACATTGTGGTTTACAAAACGGGATGTTGTGGGAGCTGCGAGAGAATCACTCCGACACCTATCATGTTTCCTTTGTATGTTTGATAAAACAATGCTCAACAGTATTGTTGCAAACACCAATGATGAAATGATTCGTCTCAGAAAATTATTCAAAGAATACAATAAACACACTACAACCATTAGACCTTCAAGAGCTGAAAGCTTTTATTGGACTTTTGGTGAATTCAGTATGGAGTAAAGACAACCACCAAGCTGTAAGGGAGATGTTCAACATTGAATGAGAGTGGTTTCTCGCTACAAATGTGTAATGACTAGTGATAGATTTGAGAGTTTATTCTGCTTTGTCTTCGATTTTGACAAAACAAAACAACAAGTGATGAGCGGAAAAGGATAGACCCTTTCCGCACCCATCATAGAGTTATGGGAAATCTTTTCACATTGAATTGTAGATCAAAGTATAAACCAAGGCAATTAAGTTACCGTTGATGAGCAACTACTGGTCTTTAGGGGAAATTGCCCTTTTATCATATACATACCTAACAAACCGCGCAAAATATGGGTTAAAGATTGTGCTTTGCTGCGATACAATAAACCAACTATTTGTTTGATGGAGAACCTTATGTGGGGAAGAAAAACGCCAACCGAGGACAACCTGTAGCAGGATTATTTTGTAAAGAAAGGTGACCAGAGAGAAGCATCCATGGATCAAATCAAAGTGTGACCACAGACAATTGGTTCACGAACGTAAAACCTAGCAGATGAACTTTTAAATGATCCCTACAATTTGACAACTGTGGGCACCAATTTCGTTTAAATAGGAAAGGTTGTCCCAAAACAACTGGCAAATACGAAACAAAAATCTATCCCTGTCATCAATGTTTCTCTTCAAACAGGGAGACGGAAAAACAATTGTGTCAATCAAGCCAAAGAGAAATAAAGTGAGTAGTGCTTTTATCCACTACTATGCACTTTGGAACAGCACTGAACAACAAACACTAAACAAACCAGAGATAATCCACCAACGACCAAAGGGGCTATGGATACTCCAGACAAGATTGTGTGGAGACATGTCATGCAGCCGGAAGGGAAAACTCGACGTTGGCCCTCTTTGCGTATTTTTTTGAATGCTGAATATTGCGTTTTGTAAATTCTTATTGTGATTTACTGCATGAACAATATTAGACTTGGTAACAAGCCTTTAAAAAGGAAGGCCTTTATGAAGCAGTTTCTGTAAGGAGTTGACAGAGCCGCAGATGCGAGAATTATCTTGAGACACCCAACATGAGGAGACAAACTAGATCACTCATTATGTGAGGCGCTTGGCTCATTCCAACTACCCCCAGACGCCTCCAAAGGCAAGCAGGAGCCAGTAAAAATGTGCTTTTACTGTCCACCTGCCAATCACGAAGAAGGATGACGACACAAAAGCTACTGTGTGCACTGCAATCACGCAATATGTGGAAAAACATCAATGTCAATGTGCTGTCTAGAGTGTGACAACAACTAAAAGTGCTTGCTACAGGACAAAAAATGTATATTTTCTTCTATCCACCTCAAATTAATTAGAGTAAAAATAGAAAAAACTGTTTTTATTTTATATAGCAACTAAGTTATTTTATAACTCATTGAATTGACTATTTATCTAGTTTGTTTGTAATAAATATGTGTTTTACTTGATTTTTGGTTTTTGTGTTTTACCCATACACTTCAGATCAACTCATAATTATTGTATTCTTTATTATTCTTACAAATATGTTTATTCTGAAATAAAAAAAAAAATGTTCTTGTATATTAGAGGTTGTTAGGTGGCATTATCATAATTATAACTTAATTAAAAATACTATTTTTGTAATATAAAAAAAAAGAAAGTTGAGTAGTCAAATTGACGATACATAAGTAATTCCGTGACAATATTTTGACTTCAGTAATCTAGGGTTAAGTTTGTCCATATCAAAATTGTAACACCTGTTATCATAAAACATACAAGTTTGTATAGCATAAAAGCTATAAATGTTTAGTAAAATGAACATTTGCAAAAGTATAAGAACATGTTTAACTCCCAGTCATATCTAAAAATATGACAGTCAGTCTCATGTAGAAATGTTTTCTCACTGATCTCTACATTGAAGTTTTGTTTATTTTCTTTATGCTTTATTGTCATATGACTGTAAATTTGATCATGTTTCATGTTAGTACATACAATAAGCTTACACTTATATTAATTTTTAAATTTTATTAAAAAAAAAAATCTAAGCCCAAAGATTGAAGCCTGTTCATATGCTACTCAGGATGCAATGGGTTTAAGAGAAATATTATATTTATTATTATTTATTTTACTATTGTATGATAAATTAGAAATATTTAAGGGTACTGAAATGAAATATAAAAAATGACAATTTATCATAACATTATCACTTTATATTATTACAAATACAAAAGCCACATTAATACAATTGGGTTTCAAAATATCAATATTTCAAAGTGTTTTGTAAACACAGAAAAAATAAACAATTTAAATAGTGTTCTTTATTCTTTAATTGTGTTGGACGCTTAGGCGCTCCTATTATACTGCAGCAACTTTAACAACATTGATAGTATATTAATATAAATAATTTACTTAGAGGTACTTTATCTAATTGAAAATATATCTTAAGTTTTGTACATGTAACACACGTTACAATTTATTAAAATATTAAAATAAAATAAAGTAAAATATTAATAACAATGTCAGTAAACATTTGTGAATTGTTATTTAATGATAGAATATACATATTTTTATTCAAGATTGTAAACTGAGTAACTTACAGAGTTTTGGAATTATTTACTAAACACCTCTCTTGCCATGTCCAACTTGTAAAAAAACCCGTTACAATCAGCTTTTAATGTGTAGCTACAATTACAGCTGAAAGATATATCAATATGATGCTTGGGATAACGATTTAAGGTTACAAAAAAAATTAATTTAATTTTTTTTAATTTGGGGTTTACTGTAACAAAATTTAAATTCTAATTGTTATATTATATTTGTGTTATTTTATAAGGTAGACTTAATTGAAAAACATGTCCAACAGTAACACCCATTACCATGAAAGGGCGTAGGGTTTAGTAGGGTAATGATAAGGTTGGTTTTTAGATACATAAAAAGAATATAGTCATCGATACCTAATATTCGCATCTCATATCCTAGACTATTAATCTAATATAAAAGTACCTATAGTCTGCAATACCAATCTTATGTTTTTAATTAAAATATGAATTTAATATTTACGATCTCAAACAAATTATTAGGAATATAACCAAAATTAGGAGAAAACTGAAGACGACCATATTTGCTCCTCTCACAGTATATGGGTGATGATTAAGTTAATATTGTTTTGCATTTCGAGCGCAGTGTGAAAACCTGTGCCATAGATTCCATCCATAAAAAGAACTAATCCGCTGACATTGAATCCTAACCTGGTTCATGATAAGAATACTCCTGACCTAGTTCCTGAACTACAACTAATCCTAGTTCCTGAAACCTATGTTCTCAATCGCACTTCAGGATTAAATTATATTATTAAAATTAAATTTTACATAATATAAAAAATGAACAAATACAAAAATATCTAATAGATTATACTTAACTACATTCTACTTTGAATACATGGTCTACATGTATTATATTACTACCCTCATTTTAGGACCTCTTCTATTCTTTTTTTTGGACAAATACCAATCTTCATCGGACGGCCATATCTCAAAAAACGTACGAGCCAATGTTGATAAAAACTTCTGCTACACATTCACTGCATGTCTAGTATACTAAAATATAAAGCCTCATTCTTGGCCACGGCCTATCTTCCGAGGCCATCAACGATCGATTTTAGAACAGGCAATGTGCTGACAAATAACCAAATATTATGGACGGCCATATCATCAAAAAACGTACGAGCCCAATTTTGATTAATAAGACATTTCTGATTACACATCTCACTACATGGTCCGTAGTTATTATAAATACATGCATCATTGCAGTTAGGCCAGCGCCTATTTCTCAGGACGGCCATTATCCGATGTTTGACAGGCCTAAGTTGATAACATAAAAACCTAATCTATGGATGGACGGCCATATCTCATAACAATTGTATCGAAGCCCTAATTTTGATTAAAATCTTTCTGGTACAAAACCATTTTTATTTCACTACATGGTCTTATGTAATACTAGATAATACAAGACCTCATTCTTAAGGCCCAGTCTCCCTATATCTTCCAGGAGACCAATCAATAACTTATTAGGCCTAAGTGCTTGACAAAAACCAATCTTATGGACAGACCCCATTTCTCAAAAAATGTACGACGCCAATTCTTGTATAAAACTTTCTGTCTACATCATTTCACTACATGGTTCTAGTAGTTATTCTAAAATCTCATAGCCATTAATTTTATAGGCACGTCACGGGGGGGGCACTATTTCCGGAGCTACAATCTGATTTTACAGGGCCAATGGTGATGACAAAAACCAAATCTTGATGGACGGACCCAATGATCTCAAAAATGTACGACGCCAATAGTGTTTGTGTATAAAACTTTTCTGTACACATTCGATTACATAGGTCTAGTATACTCAATAATAAAAAGGGGGGTCCCCCCCGCCCCTCTCTTTTCTTAGGCCACGCTTATATTCCTCCAGGATGCCACAATACGATGTTTTACAGGCCAAGTGGCTGACAAAAACCGCAATCTATCGGACGGCCATATACTCAAAAATTGTAACGTAGCCCAATTTCTTGATAAGACTATTCTAGTACACATTTATCTACCATGGTCCTAGTTTTCGGCGTTTAAGTTGTTGGTATCACTCAGTTGTATTCCTTTAATTCTAGTGAGATACTACAAAATTTGTTTTAATAAACAACCGCCGTCAGGAGTTTGTTTTTAATAGCCCTCAAACCATTATATTAAAGATAAAAAAAAGGTAAATTCCTTAATAAATGTATTCTAATTAACATGTTTTTCAACTAAGAAACCATTTGTAGAGCACAATAACTAAAATATCAATTGTAAAAGTAAGATATAAAAATTAACACTTTTACATTTTCAATATACCATCTTATATTGGAGTTTTAAAAAACAAACAAATTACATTTTAAAAACAGCCAAACGATCATTATTATATATGCTTAACTGAAAGCCCCAGGCATCAGTCTTGGAATACTTTTTACTTTAACTCTGCATAAGGTTAAAATTTCTTTGCTCGCGTGTGTTAGCTGCATTTAACAACTCTGAAAATAGCGCAAGTTTTTTGAAATTTTTACTTTTGGTGACAAACTAATAAAGGCCAAAATAATTAAAGGATTTACAGATTTCATCATTCAATAATGATAACAAGAACCTCCAATTATTTGTTATATTTCTTCAGGGGATATTAAACCCACGATATATATCGGGAATAACTTAATATCGGATATCCAAAATAGGATCATAATCGAAAACGATATTTATTCGATATAAATAAAAATTGATATGCTATTATCTGATAATATGGCAACATCCCTAAGCCCCCTTACCGTTCTTGCAAATAAAAGCTCAACCCGGCATTTAGTCTTCGATGTGGACTCATAAATGCTGCACGGTTAATGAACGCAATTTTTCTGTTAGAAAGTTGGATACGCTCGATTAAGTATGCGAGGGGATTAAACCATAAATAATTGTCTCACATACAACTTTTTCCGAGGTGGAGTTTGATCTGTAATAGATTCAGTAATTTTTATTCAAGACCACATTAACCTAGAATTAGATTGGTTTGTTTGTCAGGACTTTGGCCTGTAAAAAATCGATTTGTAGCTCCGTAAATAAGGCGATGGCCCTAAGAATGAGGACCTTTTATTTTAGTACTACTAGGACCATGTAG
The DNA here is from genome assembly GCF_021130785.1 of Homalodisca vitripennis. Lineage (NCBI taxonomy): Eukaryota > Metazoa > Arthropoda > Insecta > Hemiptera > Cicadellidae > Homalodisca > Homalodisca vitripennis. The sequence goes on along the minus strand of NW_025777679.1, from coordinate 1,152 downwards.
TGAATGTGGTTACAGAAATGTTTTTAATCCAAAATTGGCTCGTTACATTTTTGAGATATGAGGCCGTCCATAGAATTGGTTTTTTGGAGTCAGACACTTTGGCCTGTAAAATCGATGTAGCTACCGGAAAATAGGCCGTTGGCGTCTAAGACATGTAGTGCTTATAATTTTTAGTATAACTAGACCATGTAGTCGAATGTGTATTCAGCAAAGTTTCTAAGTCAAACATTGGGCTCGTACTAGTTTTGAGATTGTATGGCCCCGTCCATAGATTGGTTTTTGTCCAGCACTTGGTCCTCGTTAACAATCGACTTGTTCGCTATCCGGAGACATAGGCAGTGGGTCTAAGAATTGAGGCTCTATTATTTTAGATTATTTACTAGACACATGTAGTTGTATTGGTGTTCAGTGAAAGTGTTATCAAAATTGGCTCGTACATTTTTGATGAATATGGCCGTCCAATAGATTGATGGTTTTTGTCAGAACTTAGGCCTGTAAAATCTAATGTATGCTCTGGTAATGAGGCGATGTTGGTACCTAAAGAATATGTAAAGCTTTTATTTTTAGTATTTCTAGAACACGTAGTGGCTAATGTGGTACAGTCAAGTTTTATCAAATGTTGGCTCGTAAATTTTTGAGATATATGGCTGTCCATATGATTGGTGTTTTGTCAAGCACTTGGCCCTGTAAGATAAAAAATACCGCGTATGTGGACTCCGGATACAATACGGCCGTAGGCCTAAGAATGTGGCTTGTATTTTAGTAATACTAGACCATGGTTAGTGAATGTGTACAGAAAGTTTTATCAAAATTGGCTCGTAACATTTTTGAGATATGGCTGTCCATAGGATTGGTTTTTGTCAGCACTTGGCTATAAAGTTATTGTGGCTCCGGAAATAGGCGTGGCACTAAGAATGAGGCTTGTATTTTAGTATACTAGACCATGTAGTGAATTGTGTACAGAAAGTTTTAATCAAAATTGGCTCGTACATTTTTGAGATATGGCCGTCCATAGATTGGTTTTTTGTCAGCACTTGGCCTGTAAAATCGATGTTGCTTCCGGAAATAGGCGTGGCCTATAAGAATGAGGCTTATATTTTAGTATACTAGACCAAGGTAGTGAATGTGTACAAGATAGTTTTATCAAAATTG
>NW_025777678.1:0-68525 GCF_021130785.1 Homalodisca vitripennis | reverse complement strand
CGATCACAGATTGACTGTGGATGAACTTTTCTGCGATAGTTCAACAATTATCCAGATCTCTGTCACACGAAACCATCACAGAAACCCTTGGATATCGGAAACTGTCCGCAAGGTGGGTTCCAAAAGAGGTGACAGACCAACACATGTCAAATCAAGTGGAGGCCATGCAAATATTTTTGAGATGCTACAAACTATATGGGGATAAATTTCTCCACTCCTTGTTTGGAATTTTACCTTCCAAATGAGATAATAGATAACACCGCATATTTCACACTTGGTGGGAGATTGCATTGATATTTTTCACAAAATGTATTATCGCATTGACATTTCTCAACGTACTACCCTCGAACTGGTTTTGTTGCAGAGTAGAGGAATCAGGTTACACACACACCAGTCTAACCAACATTGAGAGCTTTCTCAGACTTACTTTCTGGATATGCCTCATATATTTTTTTAACCCACACTTCAAACGAATTCCTGGTTCACTGCTTAGTTTAAATTACTATCAACTATTGTTAGTTATCAGTTAACGGGCATGATTTTAAAGTAAGTACCATTTTGATGTATATGCTTTAGATCTTCTATAAGCCAACACCACTCAGCAGTTTGCCATCAATGCCAATAGCTCAAATTTATGAAACTAAGATATTTCATTATCAGCAGTCCATGAAGTAAGACTTATGGTTTTTTTTCTAATAACTGCCGCAACGGCAATCACATTTCAAGATAAACTAAAAGTTACATTATTCAATTTGTGTTTTATATGTAAATTAGAGGCAAAACATTATATGTTAGCTCTCATCACTAGTAACAATAAAGTATATATGTAGTTTACCCAATTCTGAATTTTAAGTTTGATTTTTAAGGTTTATGTAACATTATTCATTAGAATTTGTATTAATGATAATATATAAGATTTTAATTGTGCATATTAATTAGTATATTAATCTTATACAATATACAAATGTTGAAAATAGTTAAAAAACCAAAAATTATACACAAATCATACAGAGCAGTTATGTATAAAAGTGTTGGCCCTTGAGCTCTAGCCCTTCTGTTCTGTATGTTCCCTACAACAAATCTGATTTTGCTATATCCTTGTACAACATCAATATAACTTAAAACTTTAAACTTTATAACTTTAAAAAAAAAAAAAAAAAAACATTACGAAATGTACTACTTTGTACGTGTTGTGTCTAGGAAAGCCTGACCTGTGCACAGAATGTTTCAAAAATGTCTAAAATGAAATAAATTCAAGTGATACAAAAATGCTACAGTTCTCTATTCTTAAAAAGTGTACAAGCAATAAGCTAACCCTTTGTAAATGTCAAATCAAATCCATTCATTTTTACTGTTGTATGGCAGTTAAACGCAGTGACAAAGTCGAATTTCAGTCAAATTTTAGTCAAAGAACTATTAATAACATATATTAAAATAGTTTTAAGAAGTGGCAATCATTAAATAACAAAGTAGAGATGACATCCGCTGTGGTTATGTAGACTAGCGTGGTTAAAATACAAACTTTAAAACATATAAAAATATGCCTAATATTATAAAATACTCAACATAACAATAATTAATATAAAACAGTACAGAGAGCAATATTAACGGCAGTATTTGACAATCAAATAAATTAAAACAACATATATATATAAAACAACATATACATATAATAACAATAAAAATTAACAAATAAATTAATATTAAATTAATTAATATTAATGTTTTATTGGACTTAACACAAAGTATTTTAAATACATTTTTACGAGTGACATTATTGTACTAAAAACCATAGGAAAGAAAATGACAACAAAGATGGTATTCTTGAGACTCATGTACAAGTTATCTCACAGTTTATAGTCTACGGAATCAACAATGACAAACTTAGCCTAGTAAAACTTTAGGAATACCTTACCTGAGATAGGAGATCAACAACAGACGTGACGGGAGACATCCCTGCGCAGACAGTAGTGAGCATAAATCCTTCAAAACCCACTGTACTGAAGAACTTACCAGCCTGTCAAAAAGGTAAACAAACATTGCATAAATTCATATAAATATTTAATAGTTTTGTATTTGGTCTTAACCACAGTTCTCTTGATTTTTATGGAATAACATATATGTTAGCCCTTTCAGTTCCAATGTCCAGGAACATGCATAAAGTGTTAGTTAATGTCCAGCACCACGCATGTTTAAAAAAACATGCGTAGATTTTCAACATCTGATCTTCCACTTGTAAACAAAAAACTCAACCACATGGTATAAGTAAAGAGCAAAATATATCCCCCAGTAAACAACATTTGTATTTATAATAAACTAAGCTTAACAATTTATATAAGTATAATAATAAAGCATATTAAAATCAATTTCTTTAAAATTCTATAAGGAGATTGGATTAGAATAAAGAGCTTTCAGTATAAACATCAAAGTCAAAGTTATAAAACCTTTATTCGTTTTAGCTACAATGCTGTAACGTTTGAATAGTGTCAATTTAAACTAACTAAAAACACTAATATACAGGGTGATTCATGAAGTTCTCCCCCCACTTCTACAGCACATTGTACTAGTAAAAATAATGAAAAAAATGTTATATAAGCATAGGTCCGGAAACGCTTCGTTAGCGAGTTACAGCTAGCGAAAGATTTCGCCTGAATTCCTGGGTGAAGAGTAAAATAAAGCCATACTGAACTTTTGGAAAGGTTAATTAAGTAAGAAATATCGTGGATTCTTATGTATTTTTACCTGATAAAGCTAATAAAATAGGTTTCAGAACTGTACCTGTAGTAGTTTTTGAGGGATTCAGGGTTAAATGCAAAAAGTTGGGGCACGAATAATGTTTTTTTTTAAGTTTGATGTACAATAACTTTGTTAAATTGGTAATAAATACATAAAATCAACAAACATTAATTGTAGAGAATTTAATTCTGAGAAAATTGATATAATCAAAGTCTAAAATAAAACAGAAATAAGTACCAAAAAATCGATTTTATTCAGTATAATACATTACTAGCTGTAAAGAAATACCGTACGGTATTCAGTTAAAATAAAACAAAAACAAAACGTTTGTTCCTTAATGATGAGATAAATTGAGAAAACAAGATTAACTGTTAAATAAATTTGTTTGTAAATAAAAATATCATGTTTTATTACGTTGTATTTTTTTTTTAAATAAAAATTTACATCAAATGTTCGAAAATAAATGAAGCAAACATTTTCCCATTATTGTTTACTAATCATCGAAATGCAGTTTTTTGTTTTATTAATTTCTAAGTTGGTAACGCACGAATAACAGCTGATCAACAATGGTATTCTGTACTGTTACGTTAGAACTGTGTATTAGTGGTGTTTTGCAAGCTACAGCAGGAGATCGAGTTCTGTGAATCGTGTTATTAAATGCAATTTTTCTGTGAGTTATAATTCGATTGTTTATTCAGCAAAAAAATGCCTTACTTATTTACATCAGAGAAATACGCTGATATGGTTTTTATTTTGGGTTACTGTAATGGTAATGCTAGAGCTGCTGTAGAAGAATATGAACTACGTTACCCTAATAGGAGGATTCCAGACACCAAAACAATTTCAGGAACTTTTCGTACTCTTCGGGAAACAGGATCACTACCAAGTACTAGAACCAATTATGAACGAGCTGTCATTAATAACTTGATGATGATATTGTTATTAATACTGTTCATCGCAGTCCAGGTGTAAGTACACGACGTATTTCTAGGCGGATAGGAGTTTCGCAGTCAACGGTGTGGAGGTCACTTAATCGAAACAAATTTTATCCGTTTCATGAACAAAAGGTTAAACATCTACAGCTAGGGGATGGTCCGCTTCGCTTGGAGTTTTGCAACTTTTTGAATATTAATAATCAACTCTACAAGCGTATTTTGTTTACGGATGAGGCACAATTCACTCGGGATGGTGTCAATAACTTGCACAATGAACACTCATGGGCAGAAGAAAATCCACATGAGGTAGTGGAACAGAACTTTCAACACCGATTTAGCGTCAATGTCTGGTGTGGCCTTTTGCACAATCGGCTGATTGGACCTTTCATATTACCTGGACGCCTAAATGCTGAGTTCTATTGCATTTCCTTCAAGAAGAGTTGCCGCAGCTGTTAGAGAATGTTCCTTTACATCTCAGACAAAATTTGTACTTCCAGCATGACGGAGCACCTCCCCACTTTTCACGTGCCGTTTCTGCTTACTTAAATCATCAATTTCCTGGACACTGGATTGGTCGTGGAGGGCCTCACCCTTGGCCACCAAGATCACCAGATCTATCTCCATTGGATTATTGCGTCTGGGGATGGATGAAAGACATTGTATACAAGACAAAAGTGAATTCTCGTGATGAATTAATTGTCCGTATTATGGATTCGGCTGTGCAGATACAGGGAAGTCCTGAAAAATTAAGAAACGCAACAAAAGCAATACACAAACGTGCTGCAAAATGTATTGATAATGATGGCCTCATTTTCGAACATCTATTATAAAAAGGTGGGTACGGTTGGCCCAACCTGATTAATTTTGCTTAAAACTAGTAATGTATTATACTGAATAAAATCGATTTTTTGGTACTTATTTCTGTTTTATTTTAGACTTTGATTATATCAATTTTCTCAGAATTAAATTCTCTACAATTAATGTTTGTTGATTTTATGTATTTATTACCAATTTAACAAAGTTATTGTACATCAAACTTAAAAAAACATTGTTTCGTGCCCCAACTTTTTGCATTTAACCCTGAATCCCTCAAAAACTACTACAGGTACAGTTCTGAAACCTATTTTATTAGCTTTATCAGGTAAAAATACATAATAATCCACGATATTTCTTACTTAATTAACCTTTCCAAAAGTTCAGTATGGCTTTATTTTACTCTTTACCCAGGAATTCAGGCGAAATCTTTCGCTAGCTGTAACTCGCTAACGAAGCGTTTCCGGACCTATGTTTATATAACATTTTTTCATTATTTTTACTAGTACAATGTGCTGTAGAAGTGGGGGGAGAACTTTATGAATCACCCTGTATAATAAGAGTATAATAAAACTAAAATAAAACTACCTGATTTGCAAATCAAAGTATTCGTCTAATGAATATAAAGCCTTGTCCAACAAGTATGCTTTAAGCTTTCTTTTAAATATTTTATGTTTTGTTTCTTGTTTGATAGCAAGTGGAATGGATTTAAGAAATTTGGATCCAATGTATGTTGGTTTTTTAGTAAAAGACTTTAGCCTATGGCTAGGTATTAAAATATCATTTTTATTACATGTATTATACAAACGAATTACATTGGTCATATCAGTATTTAAGTTTTTAATTTTAGAACATAATATTAACTTTTTGATACAAAAACTTCATTGTAATCAATAATAGTTATTCTTTTTTAATTGTTTCCTTATATTCTTATAATTGTGTCTCGTAAAAAATATTACCCAAAAGAATTTAAACAAAAAAATAAGAGGTAAAACTTTGTATTATGCTGAAAAAGATTTTTTCATCAATGTATGTAAAAAAAGATAAATACTCTACATAAGAGATCAATAAAACCACTTACAACTGCATCGCTAAGTAGCTGTGAAGCCACGACTTCCGGTGATAGGAGACCTGAAGTTTGGGAGATGAGGCGGGTTTCCATCGGCTTATTCTTCTCTTCTATTTCGAACCCTGGTGTGTCAGTGTCAGGAGGCAGGCAAACCGTCACTCGCAGACCATATGGACGTACCTTTGATTGATTTCAAACAAAATAATTGAATAATCCAACTCAATATCATACATATGTACCTATGTTGTATGTCATTAACTCTCAATTTGATCACTAATCGTCATTTTAGACATGATAAAACCAATCAATTAGTTCAAATGAATGAACATTTTGTGAAACAAAGTCAAACAATTAATTTCATTTATTTATATTTTAGCATAAATCTATATTAATTACTTTTCAGTACAGTACAGTACAATACAATTCACAACTTTCAGTGTTAAGAGTCATAACAAGTGTTCAAACACATTTATTTATTTTTTAATGTATGGCTGAGTAGAATATCAGGATAAATATTTAATACAATAACACAAATAATGATTAACAAAAATTAAAACAAATTTTAATATAAAAAGAAACAATGATATAAAATGTTTGATAAAATGCTAAAAAATGATTTTGAAAGATTAAAAACAAAATTTTTATTTTGAAAATATACTTAAGCTAGCAGTTATCAATGGATTCACATGCAATTTCGTAGGTTTTGCACTTCTAGTTCGAGTGAATTATATTTCTGACGCCAATGTTGAGTTCGCCTTCTTGCCAGGATCAAGAAAACATTATGTTAAAAAATTTATATTTATGACCATTGTAATTTACTCCAGTCTTAGTATTTTTGTTCCACAATGATTTTGCCTTTTTTCCTTCCAATCAAGAAAATATTTATAAATACACAGCTTTGAACAGTATACTTCTGTCAAAAGACAACTAAGATACGAGATCTCATATCAATCTTTAAATATACAGTAAAGTTTAGACAACTTTGTCTTCTTTATCTGCAATGCTAGCAACAATTTAATACGTTTTGCACCTGTATGAGCACTTCTGATTCAAGTGAATTGTTGACTCACATTCCGACGTCAATGGGTTTGCGTTCTAGCCATGATCAAGAAAATACATTTAAAAGTGTATTTTTTATGGTGATTTTAATCTAATTCATTTTCAGTATTTTTTTATTCTATAGTCGATTCTGTCTTGGTTCCTATAATAATAATAAAATATAAACCAAAGATTAGAGAAGCATATTTCTTACAAAAGACAACTAAGTTGGGTATTAAATTTATACTAAAAGCTACATAGTAACTTTACTTTTATATATAATAATTAATATTTCCTAAAAATGTACAGTTAAATAATAATACCATTTCCGCTTGTAATACCGATTTTTGTCAAAGTGTAAAGCTGTTGGATATGTATTTGAATTGTAAGCTGTCTTGGGCTGATCATATTAATTATGTGTCTGGAAGACTAAGTAATTTTTTTTTTAAATTATTTATGAATTATGAATTGATGTGTCAAATGTTTCATCACTTAAAAAGATGTTTTTTTATGTACGTTATGATTTTGTCATATCTACTATGATTTCCATGAAATTTAGCATCAACATTTTTAACTGGCCACCATTTTGAAACTAATTAAGATCTTTTATTCATCTTTTACAAGTGTTACATTTGAAATAGACAAATAGCCATGCAAAATTGCAACACTGTAGGTTAAGGAACACTTGGGTAATGAGTTTTTACGTAAAAATCAAACAGGCATACAGACCAAAAACAAAGCATTTTATGAAATGTGTTTATAGGACATTTTTTCTTTTTTTTAGCAAGATTAATCATTTCTCAAAATCATATACGTAACTTTGAAACATTCTGTGTGTATATGTATATACTTGTTAGTGAAAAAATATAACAACCATTTTTACTTTTTATTACATTTTCATAAATTTGGCACTCTTGTTCAATATAATATACTGAGTAAAATGAAAATAATTTCCATTGTAAAATATGCTTAGTTTGCCTTCACACTAAACTTTACTACAAATCTAAAACAAATTTTTAATTAGTTAATATTTTTAGATGTTTTGAAAGGGTTACCAATTATGTGTTAATGAAGACAATACATTAATACAAGTTTCGGTACTAAAACTAGCTTCCTATCTTGAATGGACTTGTAGTTATGATTTTATTACAAAAACTTATAATTGTAACTGATAAATGTCCTGTGCAGTTTTGGGACATATCCCAAAAAAGTGGTGTGGATGTGGTATGGATGTGGTATTTTTTTCTTTCAGTCCCAAAAGGGTTAGCTTAAAAATAAATAACCACTTAGTAGCCAATGACCCAAACCATGATTATTTATGTGATTATAAAGATATCAATCATGACAAACCTCCATATCTAACGACTCAGCAAATCCTCTCAGAGCATACTTGGAAGCACTATAAGCTGCAAGACCATAAATCCCGAGCATACCAGCTTGAGACGAAGTTATAACAATGTGACCTTTGCCTCGTGCCTTCATTCCTGGCAGAACTGCTCTAGTCGGGTACACAGTGCCATAGTAGTTCAGGTCCATCATGTACTGAAACACAAGGTATACAGAGTTGTTAGAAGATCATGACAAACAAAATTTGAGGCCCATCATGATCTCATGATGGGTATACTGACTTGTTAAACGATCATGACAATGTGACCTCTGCCGGCAGAAATGTTCTTACAAAGACTTTCTACATGGCTTTCCCAGCTTAATCTACTATCTAAGAAGATTCCTATTAGTGTTATAGGCTTAAAACATTTTCAAATAGCATTTTCTAATGAAAAAATTATATTTTCTGTTTTGCTATTATTTACAACAATAATAGCAAAAACAGACCACTATGTTAAGTCTTAACAGAAAAATTTTCTCTGAAACGCAATTTCACTGCCATTTGTTTAGCCTCAGACCACTCAATGAAGAAGATGGAATAAGGGCATAGCAACAAATGGAGAATTCTCTGAAGGGGACAATATCAACGTAGACTAAATTTTGCTAAATGAAGATTCTATGGACTCATTTCACTTATTTACTGGACAGACCACTTATAACACTGGTACTTCCCATCGTATATTAACTAATGCTGCATGCACTACTAGTCAGAGTCGTCACAACCTAAACATTTGAAAGCTTCATCTTATTCTGTTAATTATCAAGACTTATTTTTTAGGGCTTACTTTAAAGTCATTTATAGGAGTGTCTTCGATTTTTCCACACACAGCTTGTCCCGCACAATTGATCAGCATGTAGATTGGTCCTGATGCTTCTTCCACTTCCGCGAGAGATTTTGCCACCAGCTCAGCATCACTGGTTACATCCACTAAACACAATTGAAGTATAACAAAAACTAGGTGAACATTCAGAATCTATATCTATTCTTCTACAGGTAAGTTCAAAACAATAACAAGTTAAAATTATGACTGAAAAATGTGAAAAATATTCTTTAACTGTATTTAACTGGCCATTTACTTTTCCTCTGATATCTACTTATACTGCCTGATCTTTGAACAGATTTTTAAACTGTTTTGAGGTATATTTTTACACTAGTAATACGTTTTTTATTTTAAACTTTTTTCATTTCATTTTCATTGTTTTCATTTAAACTTTTTAACAACAGTAAAATCTGATATGGATATATAGAAGTACACAAAAGTGTAGATTAGTCAAATGGTGGAGAACTAAATGGCAAATCAGATCCTGCAAGTAAGTAAGAATAAAATAAATATACTATTCTAAAACTTAGAAAAAAATTAAATACAAAAACACAGACTTCCATTGGTAGTAAAAAAAATTATTACATATATCAGAATCAGAATCAAGATTACAAATGGTGTCATTGTTTTAAACAATTACAATAGCCTTTTATTGTGAGGTGGCTGGGTCAGTTCTGGAATTTTCCTTGTAGGAATTCCTCGAGAGAATAAAAAGGTCTGTCCAATAGCCATTTCTTCAACGCTGCTTTCAGTAAGGAGCTTCTCTTGTGTTGCAGTTCTTGTGGTAGCCTATTGAAGAATTTCCTGCCGATGTACGATGGTTTAGATTCATACAGCTTCATGTGGTGTGCTGGGAGGTTGTACAGTGCGCCATTTCTGGTATTGTAACTGTGAATGTCTCTATTTCTTGGCAGGTATTCTCCATCGACATGTAACACGACTTCTAATATGTACAGGGAAACAACTGTCATAATTTTTAGATTAATGGAAGCATCTCTACAACTTTCCATATGTTGTAGGTCTGCCAGGACTCTGACTGCTTTCTTCTGGATGATCAGAATTCTTTTTAGATTTGTGGCTGATATGCCACCCCACACCGCAAGGCCATATCTCAGCTGGCTTTCAAAAAAAGAGAGGTAGGCAGTTCTAGCTGTTTTAGTGTTGTTAAGGGATTTTATTTGTTTGATCATAAACATACTGGTGTTAAGTTTTTTTCAGAGGGAATCTATATGTGGTGGCCAGGTCATATTCTCATCAATTGTCAGTCCCAGGAACTTGTCTCCATTTGTACTTCTGGTATAACTTTGACTTCAGATGCTCGTCTTCCAAATGCTATCTGGCTGGTTTTGTTTGGGTTTGCAACCAAGTCATTTCCATTGCAGTACTGGTATGCCATGTTTAGAGCAACATAGCATGACTCTGCTAGGTCGTCTGGTGATTGTCCATTCAACAGAAGCGTTGTATCGTCACCATACATTAAAGGGGAGCAGAAATCACCTAGGTACTGTGGCATGTCGTTAACATACAAGATGAAAAGTGCTGGTCCTAGTACCGACCCTTGAGGCACTCCTCTTTGAACTGGGAGAGGTTTCGATCGTATTTCCTCTGTGAGTGTGCTTCAGTTCTATTAGCTTTTGTCAGTCCTTGAGGTAACTTTGAAACCATTTGTTAGCAGTTTCGCTTACTCCCATGTGTGTTAGTTTTTTAATGATGAGTTCATGACTGAGGCAATCAAACGCCTTACTTAGGTCAAGTAGAATTGCTGTTGAGAAAGTACGAGGGCTGTTCAGAAAGTAACCTCCGGTCGATTGAAAAAAATACACCAAGTTAAGTAAAAATATTTTAATATATACATCTTACAACTACATCTTTGCACTATTTTTCGACATAGTCTCCATCACGATTGAGGCACTTATCGTATCTCTTCACAAGCTTTGAAATTCCTTCTGCATAAAAATCACCCGCCTGTGCCTTGAGCCAGCCTGTGACCGCATCTTTGAGCTCTTCGTCGTCATCAAACCGCTGGGACCCGAGCCATTTCTTCATATGCATGAAGAGGTGATAGTCGCTTGGCGCCAGATCTGGGCTGTAAGGTGGATGGTTGAAAACGTCCCACTTGAAGGACTTAAGAAGGGCTGTTGTTCTGCAAGCAGAGTGAGGACGGGCGTTATCGTGCAAAAAAACGATACCGGAAGTCAGCATACCACGGCGTTTGTTCTGTATAGCCCGTCGTAATGTTTTTAGTGTTTCACAGTACACGTCTTGATTAATGGTCGTCCCACGTTCCATGAATTCAACCAACAACACCCCTTTGGCATCCCAAAACACCGTTGCCATCAGTTTTCTGGCAGAAAAATCTTGCCGGGCTTTTTTTGGTTTGGTAGGCGAATCTGAATGTGCCCACATCTTTGATTGTTCTTTTGTCTCAGGGTTTACGTACTTAATCCAGGTTTCGTCACCGGTCACGATTCTGTTTAACAATGGTTCTCCTTCGTCCGCATAACGTGACAGAAAGTCTAATGCAGAGGCCATTCTTTGAGTTTTGTGGTGGTCGGTAAGAATTTTGGGCACCCATCGTGCACATAACTTACGGTAACCCAATCTTGCTGTCACTATCTCGTACAAAAGAGTCTTAGAAATCTGTGGAAAATCAGTAGACAACCCCGCCATTGTGAAACGTCGATTTTCACGAACTTTTGCATCAACTGTCTGAACGAGTTCGTCAGTCACCAAGGATGGTCTACCACTCCTCTCTTCATCATGAACGTTTTCTCGTCCACTTTTAAATAAACGTACCCATTCACGGACAACTCCTTCACTCATAACTTGTGGTCCGTACACGGCACAAAGCTCACGATGAATAGCTGCTGCAGAGTATCCTTTGGCTGTAAAAAAACCGTATAACAGCACGCACTTCACATTTGGCGGTATTTTCTATTGCAGCACACATTTCAAACTGCCACAAAAACTAAACTAGCGCAGGTACGATGTTCACTCGACTACAGCTTGATGCCGACTGACCTGCTTAGTGCGTGAATGCACAGATGGCGCGCTACTCCCCTCCACTACCCGCACTGTGACCAACCGGAGGTTACTTTCTGAACAGCCCTCGTACCTGCCTCCAAGTTGTCAACAATGGTTTCAGTTAGCTTTATCATCGCTGTGGTTGTAGATTTTCCTGTAGTGAAACCATACTGACAATCACTGAGAAGGTAGTTTTTGGAGCAGTCTCCTTAACACAATTTTTTCACAGACTTTAGAAAAAGTTGAAATAAGCGAGATCGGTCTATAATTGCTTACTTCAGACTTTTCACCATGTTTAAACTTGGGATAGATTTTTTAGATTTTCAGTCTTGAGGGAAACTTTCCTTCTTTGAAAGATTTGTTAAAGATAGTGACAAGGGGGAAGGTAAGCTCGTCCACACAGTGTTTCAGCATTTTGGAGGAGATCTCATCTATGCCAGCAGAGTTTTTCGGCTTTAATTCAAAGATGATTGCCTTGACTTCTGATTTATCTGTATATGTGATGGCATTTAGTTTTGTTATTGGCTCATGGACTATGGGTTGAAATGCTTTTCTCTCAGAGTCTGGGATTCTACTTAGAGTTTCTTCAGCTGTATTTATGAAGTATGTGTTAAAGCAGTGAGCAACTTTTTTGGGACAGGATGATAATTCTCCATTTATTTGGAGTTTGAGCTCTGAAGTGCTTTTCTTTTTATTTCGAGCGTTATTTATCACTTCCTATGTGGCCTTTGATTTGTTTACTGCCCTTTCTATGTATTTAGTGGATGCCTGTTGTCTAAGTAGCTTGAGTCTTTGATCATAGGTTTTCTCTTTTACATTTGCCTCTTCTTTATCGGTTTCATTCCCTGTCACTTCATATCGTCTTTGAGATGTTAAATAGTCTTCTTTTAGTCTGAGTGCTTCCTTGTCTGAGAAGTGTTTTGGCTTGTATTTTCTTTTAGATCTCTTGTTCTTCCAGGGGCATGCCAAGTCCAAGGCTTTTGTGAGGATGAAGTTAAAACTCATTGTATGCTTCCTCTGTGGTAGGAGCTTTGACTACATCCTCCCATGTTTCCCTAGAAAGCTGCAATTTCAGTTCATCCAGGTTTTCTAATTGGAAGCTCCTACACATCTTGATAGGTTGTTTAGTAGGGAGTTCTGTGAGGATTGTACAAATTTGTGCAGTGTGGTCTGAAAGTCCGGCTTCTATTACTTTGCTTGTGATTTTCTCTTCCATTATGTTGGTACAAATACAGTCTATTGATGTACTTGATAGCATAGTTATCCTTGTAGGTGGTAGGCTCAATCTATGTATGTTGTGAGATGCTAGTATTTCATTTAGTTTGATAATTTTCCTGTTTGGTTTGAAAACGTCTATATTGATATCCCCCATAATAAGTGTTTGGGAATTTTCTATTTTGGTAGTGTCAATAGTGCTTGAGAGTTTATTCAGTGCCTCATCTATATTTGCGTCTGGTGGTCTGTATATACCCAAGATATTAAGGTGTGTCCTATTCCGTTTTATTTGGATCAGCGACATTTCACACAGAAGTTCTTCACAGTGCTGTGATATATCTATTGGTTCTGTATACTCTGCAAGATTTTCAGCCACAAATATTTCTACTTCCCCTTTTCTATGGTGTTTTCTGCTGAAATGTGATTTAAGGCAGTACCCTGGTAATAGTTCTACATTTTCAATTTGAGTCCATGTTCACTTAGAATTACTATACAGTAGAGTCCCGTTAATCCAACCTAATTGGGACCGAGCTCTATTCGGATTATGTGATTGTTCGGATTAGCCAGAATTACAGAAAAATACGGTTTTAAACTTGAGAATTGGTCTATTTTGTTATAGAATTATCAACATTTTTATTAAAACATGTTTTCTGACTGTTGCATTGTATTTCTTGACAAATAAACGTGTTTGCGAATACTAAGCACATTTACCGTATTTAGTGTGAGAGTTCTATTGCTAAGCAATGTGAGCGTACTGGATATTGTACGGGTCCACGCGTTCAATAGTTGTACGAAACTACGCGTCATCCAATAGACTCTCTTTAATGCGACAGAAGACAATAACTGAATTTATGTCTTTTAACAATTAATATTGTACTCAATAATAATATCAGTACTGTACGTCCAATTTTTGTTTGATTTCACTTCTTAATACAGTAATTTAACTCATACTTAACCTATAAGTTTCAATTTGGTACTGTATTTAACTTCATTATTTATGTACTGTACCGTACACAATTTGTCTTAATAAAATACTGTATGTCTATGTAATTAAAGTTTTCTTTGTTTATTTACGAAATGATGCACCCATTTTCATTTTTTATGTAATTAGTTCCTATAACTGTTCATTATCGTTATAAATAATTCCTCCTAGACCTGTTCGGATTAACCGACGTTCGGATTACACGTGTTCGGATTAGCGGGACTCCACTGTACTTGGTGTATGTGTTACAGTCTCTATAAAATGTATCAATCTGTTGGCTTTGTTGGAAACTTCTTGAATATTTTGATGAAGGATTGTTATGCTATGGTATGTTATTGGTTTGGTTCGGTGTTTTTTCCCTGGTTCTTTTCTTGGGGCTTGTTACCAAAAGAGACCTTCCATCCTGAGAGTAGGTGTTGTTCAGCCCTGCCATTTGTGTTGAGCAGATATTTTTAATGCTTTTTCAAAAAAATCTTCAATCATTTCAGTTGGTTCAAGTTTTGTCGTCGTGATTGGAGGGGATATTGTAACCTTAAATTTGTGGTCGCTTTTTTTCTCAAGACCGATACTTTGTCTCTTAGTTGCTGTTGTAGTGATAATTCTTGTTTTTATTACACTGTGTGTTTATCTTCTTTTTTATCCTACTTTTTTCCATCTGGAGTGAGACACTGAAGAATTCCGTTTTCTTTTAGATGGTGATTTGGTGAGCCTGTGTGGAAGGGGGCTTGACAGACAGTTTATTTTTTTATGGCATGCAGTTTGATGTTTTATTCTGAAGGTTCCAATATTACAGTTAATGGTGGTGTGAGGTGTCAGTGATGTGTTCGGGAGAGGCTCCATGTGTGTCGCTGGTTTGGCTATATATGTTTTACTGAATTTCTAATTATTTTATCACACATTATACAAACAAATCAAATAAAATTTAAAATTATACAAGAATTTAATTGTAAAACACTTTAAAAAATAAGTACTTAAACTTAGAAAAAGATATTGATAGAAAAAATAGCTTAATATTATTTTGAAGTTGGGACTTATACAGGTTACTTATGTTTTAATAACTAAATTTTAAACTCACGTAAACCAACACTTAAAACTCTCCTGTCACAAAGTAAAAGGTGTTAATTAAGTATATGTAAAGTAAATAAAATAATTAGTAAAATAAATAATGCTATACAATTATTCTATAGGAAATTTCTAATTCAAAGTTACAAAAGGTTTACATCTTTGTATATCCTCCTAAAACAGATTACTGTAGGGCTTTATATATTATTAAAATATGAAAAATATTCTAGCACTTATAAATTTGTATCATAACATAGAAGAAAGTTAACATGCTCTGAAATGGTGGAATCAGCCCTTGATGATAAAGAGCCCACTAGTGAAGGACAGTGGTCCAGTACTGGCGATCTGCTATGAAGGGTACTTTTAAATGGTAATAAGTTTTCCCTTCAATATTCTCATTCCAAGGGCTAAATCTTCTGCCCCACAAATCAAAAGATGTTTCCAATGAGGCGTTAGGAATGCAGCTCTTTATAAGACCAACAATCTGTCCACTCATGATGGAACATCACACCCTGAGGCCTTACAAAAAGACTGATCACCCCGTTGTTCAAACTTCTCCTTCCAATCACCTCATTGGTTTTGAATAACCCGGTTCCTTACTCCAGGAGGGTTCACTTCTGGCTGGTTTATACCTCTCAGTTAAACCTACACTGGGTACTGCAAAAACCGATGTGTCATTTAAATCTGGGCAACCTCTAGTGATGTCCAGGAGCGGCACTGGCCAAAAATGTCGAGATATTGGAGTGCAAGAGTAGATTATGTCTAGTCGTGGGGTTACCTAAGTGTTAAGGGTACTAGCTTAAACATAAAGGCATATTACCTCTGTCCGCTATGATTGGAGAGCTAGTACATAGCTGGTCTCCCCTTCTTCCCAAAAGACATGACTGAGAATAGAGCCAAAAAAGTTTCCTTGTGGATCTTGATAGGAGGCAACCTCTACCCTCAACCTCACCCATCCTAAATATCCTGTCACTTCAGAAGCAGTGCAAAGGTCGTTTTAGGGCTAAATACAAGGAGAGGGTTTCTCTGCTTCTTGTCCCAAGAGAGGAAAAAGAGCCAGTTCCTAGCGATATCAGTTGACAAGTTATTAAATTTTTCTGCCTACCTGGTGTGTAGGAAATATCTTAAAAGTGGTTGTGTAATTTACATTCTCTTTTAAAGAAGCATGTAAAGGGGCCATTTTGCCAATGCGAGTAATGCCTCCTCTCACTATTCTTTAAATCTAATGGTTTACTTTTATGTATTTACTTACTTTACATGAATCTCAGTTTATATGTAAATACATACAATAAACATGTGAACTGGCAGGCATTAAATAGTTTACATTCAATGAAAATGAACTCATATTTATTTGAGTTCGCCACTGTATTTGTTTAAACTTACATGAAATGGTAACAATTCGCTGTAAAGATGACGAACAGGACTGAGAAATCTCTTCTTTAGCAGATCTCAGCTTATTTGGATCTCGAGCAATTATGGTAACATTAGCACCTCTTGCTGCTGCTTGAATAGCTACACTTTTCCCAATTCCGCTAGAACCTCCTGTAACCTGAAAACATTACATCCATGTTGCAAACACACATGATCTAACTCTCATACATCATAAACATTAGTGAGGAGACAATGTGCAAGCTTTTAAATTATACCTTAAAATAACATCTGAAAACTGTTACAGGAATGTACAACTATTTTTAGGTATATCTATATAGAATTTACTCGTTTTGTTTTTAAATGTTTCTAGCCTCCTTGTGTACCAAGGCACATATTTCTTTAAACTATTGCTTCTGAGGGGGCAGTTTTTCTCACAGGTCTTTTATTATGACATTTTCTACCACTTTAACTAACTTTTTCAGTTCAAACTCATTTTTCTGATAGGGATCTATTTCTAATAATAGTAGCTTCAGAAACCCTGTATGTCACATTCATCTTTACTCCCGCCTATAGGTCTAATCTTACAAAACAATGGTCAGGCAGTGCTCGAGGCCTCCTGCAAGACATGCCATCTAACTAAATTAATCTCACTTTAAAAGGGTAAGAAGGTCAGATGAACGGTTCTATACTATAATGCCTAAGATTAATGTAAGAAATCAAGAAAAACAAAAGAATCTGGTGAAACCTTTGAAAAAACCTTAACTGTTTACTATAGGGTGCTAAGCTTCATAAAACTCCAAACTGACAACTCAAACCTTCTTTGGTTATTGTTAAAGGAAAAAGGCAGCCTAACTGAGAGTAAGGAGACATTGGAACTGATGCTGTAGATGCATTTTCCGGGTAGAATCTCGCCACAGGTTGAGAATTTCTATTCTATGGCAGAGGAGAGGACTGGTCAGAAGGTTGCTAAGTCCAGACAACAGCCAAAAGGGATCATCACATCAGAAAGAATTAAATGGGCTATTACATCCTTCAAGGCCTTCAAATCACAGGGGGCGGACGGAGTCAGAGTTTTACCTGCCCTTATACAAGAGGGGTTGGATATTCTTTTTAAATAACCTTAAAACCCTGTTTAGGAACTGTTATGCTTTTAGATTTATTCTAAAGAACTGAGGAGGCACTTGTGGTGTTTGTTCAGAAAAAAGGTAGAGACTTATCTCAACCTAATTTGTACAGGCTTATCAGCCAAACCTCCTTTGGTGGTGAAAACTATGGAAAAAATAATAAACACATATGAGATGAAACCTTACTGGCATACCCACTCAGTCTACATGAATACGTTGAAAGTAAGTCAAACAGTGGAGGTAGTGGAAGATACCTTGAAGGAAAAGGAAGCCCTAGTCAGTGTCTTTATGGACATTAAAGGAGCTTTTGACAGAGTAGCATACGAATCCATAGAGGCAGCACTGGAAAGCAAATGGCTGTCAAGTGATTGTAGCCAGTCAATTTTAGAAAACTACACGACATTGCTTTGAAAGATGATAAGACATGTTTTATGTAGCTTCAACATGTTGGACTCGTACCGAAAAACCCATTATGTGAAATCTGTGGGAAAGAAACAACTGTAACTGTGAGAGGAGCAAATATTTTCGTCTTCAGTTTTCCTAATTTTGGTTATAATAATTTGTTTCATCACTGTAAATATTAAACTCATATTTTAATTTAAAACACGTGATTGTTATTGAGGACTATAAATACTTTTATAGCGATTGATAGTCTAGGATTTGAGATCCGAATATTAGGTATCGATGGTTACATTCTTCGATATAAAAAGCCGGGTCCGCTTATTGTACCCTACCCTAAAATATTCTGATATAGTTAAACATCTAGGTGTAGTTCTAAACAAAAGGCTCTTGGTGCTTGCATTAGACTTGCATCTATTGATGCTGTCAAAAATACATTAATTTATTAAAAAGTCATAGTTGTTTAAACTAAAATGGTACATGATTGTTAACACATTCATAAAACTAAAGTTACTATTAAAAATTTTTCTAAAGTGTGTTTTTCAAAAGTTTGGACTTTTCTTGCACCAAACCACTAGGCCAAACTTTAATAAGCAACTTGCTATTTGGTTTTTTTCCAGCATCACCCTGCACTTCTGGCAACAAAAAATACATCCAGGTTACATGAACATAATACCTCAACACATTATTTTGTAATAGGTTACTGACAAATAACAGCATTTCCCAACTCTAGCGGCTAATACTCAAATACCATACACACATAATAATTTAACTTTTTTATTAACAGAATTGGAACAATAATAGATCAAAGATAAGTTAATATGCATTTTAGATTATATACAGTAATACAAATTCTTTATACAAAGTTTGGGCTTTTACAACTAACTACTTAAGAGGGTAAATACACATGTCTGGCAGCATTTAAATCGTTCTAATTGACGATTTGATATTATCAATCACTCGAGTGTTGGACACTTAGCCTATTAAACTGCAGCCTGCAGTGACCATGTTAGTAAGCCTAGGCTAAGTCCTCCGTAGACTAGTGGATATAGTCACGGCTCGTTCATTGAGAGATCATGATTTCAAATCCTGGGGAAGTTCATCAGACAGGAATAACAGCCAAAGTGACCTAGATAAGCCAGTATAGCCAAGAGCTGAGGTTTAAAACATATAAAAGAAAATCTTAGGCTAACCTAATACACTTAAACCATATATCCTTCTGAGGTGATTCTGTTTATTCATGAGCCTCAATACTCTACAGTTAAATTAGCTTACCACCACATGTTGGCCTGTAAAAGAATCATTCTTCAATGATGATTGAAACTTCATAACATAAAACAGCAAAAATACAAACAAAATTAATATTGCTGTCAGAATCGGACCATAAAAACTTAACACAAAAATTGTCACTCCATCAACTTTGTCCTCCATCTTTTAAACAAGAATCGATTGTAATAATTTATAAATTGGAACGAAATTAGTGTATTAGTAACAGAGTTAATAACGGGACTATTTTAACTTTCCACTCTATCCAACATATCAACCAACCGGCTTGAGTAATTGAGTTGAGTTGTCAGTTCAGTTTGTTTTGTTTATTTTTTGTTTATTAGTTTTATTTTGTCGGCTGGTATTTCGGTTCTGTAGTCGCCAGTCATAGAGTGAAGAATAAAATACATCTAAAGTCAGAAAATGATCTAGACAAACTGGGTATAGGTTTTTGCAGGGTGAATTGAATATACATATTATAGAGAGGTACATAATATTACAATTTATACTCTTCTGCCGTTGAGAGTTAAATAAATGCCTATGAACCCATTTCCTTAGAGCAACCTTTCCTCAGACAGATAAGATAACAATTTATTATAAGAAACCTGTGTAGTTACTTTATTTGTTCCTTTAGATTGATAATAATTATTACGTGTATAATCTGTTCCTGTATATATTGTAAATTGATGGAAATAAACTAATTCGTTCAAATTAATAAGACGTGTCTGGCGTTATACATTGATTGTCGTAAAACAATAAATGAGGCGATGCCTTTTATATGTGTACCCACCATGATATCTCAGTCAAGTTTTGGTAAATATTAAGCTCAGCGACTACCGCTCCAATCGTCGTAATTTTTTGCATACTAACGCAGGTTAACGTAATTTCACCGAAAACAATAGTCCCGATTATCGCTAACGTATAAAAACCAGGTTTTTGGCAGTAAAAATGTTGGCAATACAAAACACATAAATAACAAGATTTTCGACTATCAAACTAAAAACAATGGCCGACCATGGACGTTTTGATGAATTGACAGTAGCCACGTGACAAACAGGAAGGTTTCCGATTGGCCGGACGGGTCACGTGACCTATAGGACGGCTTCGATTGACCGCCAGACGTAAACAAACAAACCCACATGGACAAGGAATAATTAGTGAAGTTATTGACATGGCGTGCGATGGTTCTTGTCACACGCTAAAAAGACCCTAGCTTGCGTATTCAAAACTCAGATCACGCGATGCTTGCCCGCTGCGCAGCGCTTTGCGCTGCTTGCTCTTTTGGAAAAAAAATTAACTCGAGCTTGCAAAGTCCAAGCCCAGATCACGCCATGACTGCTTACACACACAACACTCAGACAGAACTAACGCAGGTTTCATTACAGGCAAAAGATAAGCGGCGCGCGTTTATTACTGCTAAGATAAGACGAGTTTATACTAGAATTAGTACATGGACTACTACCCTACGAACTAATAACACAAAAAAAAACGAATAAATGCATTGTCAGTCAGGTTTTTTTCAAATTTTATTTCATCCAAAATTTTTTTTAGGGGGGGGAGTAAACGGCTACGGCGATAATCGGGACTACTTTTTTCGGTGAAATTACGTGCCCTACGAACTAATAACACCAAAAAAACGAATAAATGCACTGTCAGTCAGGTTTTTTTTAATTTTATTTTTTCCAAAAATTTTTTTTTGGGGGGGGGGAGTAAACGGCTACGGCGATAATCGGGACTATTTTTTTCGGTGAAATTACGTTAACCTGTGTTAGAATGCAAAAAATTACGGCGATCGGAGCGGTAGTCGCTGTCGCTGAGCTTAAGATTTACCCAAGTTTTTTGTGAATATATTTATTTTCAGTTACACAAGAATTTATAGCAATAATTAGGAATGAATTCAATCTATCAACAATTTAAAGATTACAGACTGTAATTTTCATAGATTCGCAAGTTAGTACTAAGTACAGAAAAGTTTCGAAAGATCTGTAAATCAAAGTAATCTATTGTGCTGTCACTAGTGTTTGAACTTTTGATATCACACAAACATATGGTGTTTAAAGTGGATACCAAGCCACGCAGGCACCATTGAATAAGCAAAAGGTATTTAGTTTAAGAAGCAGTTGTAGAATACATTCATCTGAACAATTTCTTATTATATATGATGAATTTAGGACATACAAAAACACCTTTGTTCTCCTCAAAATCTAATATTATTTCTGATTATAATAGTTATGTCAAAATAAAATAATAATAGATTGCAATAGACAAGTACTTCACGTAGTTATATTTGAAATGTTCTCGAGGTTAACAAGAAACTTCCGAGTATATATTTTTTTATTTGCCTAGATATGAATAGGTATGCCTGAAAACTACATAATGTTTAAAACTTACCAGAAATAAATAGTTCTGTTATTCAATGTATAAAGTATCGATTATTGTAACCGATTATAACCGGGTCCGCTAATCATACTCTGCCCTAAATGTGGATTTAAATGTTAAAATGTAATTAAAATGTTACAGCTCGACGTCTTAAAAATGTACAAAGAATTTAATAATTGTTTAAGCTTTATCAAGAAATATATTTTTAATAGGCTAGGTCATTTATAAAGCAACATAAAAACTTAACCTCCTTGTGTATTTACTGGAAGATAATCCTTCATCAGTCTTCCTCCTTTTTGGGATAGTATTGCCCGGAGGATCCCTACGAAAAATTTCAACCTTCAGCTTAGAATACACATTATAACAGCCAAGAACTTCCCCGAGGATTCTATACGCCTGCCATATCTTAGACAGTAAATAATATTACACTACAGAACTAATAGATGTCCATTACATATATGTACTACATACCAATTTGTTTAATAATGTCTTTAATATAAGATCACATGTTCTTTAAATGTTTTAATTAAAAAAAATACTCCCATTGGGGTTAGAATTATAAAATAATAATTCACAAAAATAGTATTAAATCAGTAAATTATTTCTTAACAAAAATTAATATAACTATATTTCATTGTATTGCAATTGTCATAAAAATATGACGTGATTCACTATTTTTCAAAACCACAGTTTTGGATTTATAGTTCAACGAGGCAGCATGAGTTCGTTCAATGCCTTTTACACATACACTTTGCTACATCTAGAGAAGAATGACAAGATGATTGCGAGTAGTCGGCTGCATCTGCATTAGATGATCGTGCGGTATGTTGTAGTCTGCTTTGTTTTGGTAACTTAAAACAACATATTTTGTGTAAAAATTGTAAGTATAGACTAATATATGTATAGGTATATAAGTTTTATTTATTGATTGGATTCCCGGTTAGTTAATTATGCTATTTGAGTTGTATTACTATCTAAATAAATTGAGAATGCAATTAATTACTCTATTCATTGGCGTCTTCCATTGGGTTGAAAAGGAATAATCGAACTAAAAAATAATCATTAAGACGTAACATATGAACAATTATAAAGAAAATAACTTTTATTGAGCAAAAAAAGGCTCATATTAATTGATTATCTCATGAAGTTTATTGGTGCCCCCCACCACCATCTCCAGGTTTTGAGGGTTAGTCCATTGATAAATATTTTACTTTATTAGTCACCTGACATTAGCTTATTTGTTGTTTCTTTATCAGAAAAATACTTATAAAATGAATTACAAAATCTACAGTAAACAATTAGTTAATAATGTTGAAAGTTTGACTGGCTTGTCCAGCCGTTAACCCCACTGATACCAAAAATTCTAGATAATCTGATCACATCTGATCTGGGCTGCTTTAGAGAGCTTAGAAACTACAAACTGGGCAATGGCCACCAAATTTCAATATACACTAAATTTTAAATCCCATTGTAAACTAAAGAAAATTCAAAGTATTTGTGTCTATTGTGACACAATAACAGGAGCTTACTTTAAATTACACTTACAACATAAAACTTGTATATAGGCTATCATTAGAATATGCAGAAAAAATATCACTCACTAGCACCAAAAAATGTCACTATAGAGAGGGAATATTGTTTGTCTCTTGAAATGAAATCAACTATGCAACAAAATGTAACCTATTAGAAAATGTGAAAAATAAATCAATTTTGAGATGCTTAAAGTAGTTGTGCAGTAGCAAATAAGATAATATAAAAAAATTATAAATAAACTTCACTATAGAGGCAGAGACTGTGACAAAATTATAAAAAAACGGGTGAGAGTATTGCAAAGCTATTAAACTACCCTCAAATGTAGATGTTAAACCCATTTTTCCAGTCAAATTCCCTCCCCTTTCTTCACGTTAATGCTGACAACCCCATTATCCCCTCTAAGAAAGACATCATGGATAGTCTGGACTTAAATACTCCTCCATCTCCTCCATGCTTACATATTTGTACTTTTAATGAAACTAGTACAGAATACGTGCACTCCAACCTCGTTGCATATAGTGTAGCAGGGATTTTCATGTATGAAAAGTAAGTTGGGAGAATACAACATTTTTTGGGGTATAAGAAATCATTGGTCAAAATGAGATAACTTTTAAAAATGTGGGAGAAGAGTAATGGTACCTCCTCCCAAAGAGGGGAATTTTAATAACCTCTATGTAAACGTATTTCTAAATTTTTATTGCAATAGAACTAGTACAAGTACTTGTACTCCCACACCCCATGTCCTGTCGTTTGGCAAAATTTTCTTACACCCTCCCTCTCTCCTCAGAAAGTATGTGTATGAAACATTTTTCTTGGGTTTTCTAGCAAATAGATATTAAAAACAAATATTTTAGAACAAATTTTGTCAAAATCGGACAACTTTTAAAAATGCAGGTCCTAGTACCTCCAAAGGAGTTAGGGTGAAGAGATATTCTGTATGTAGTAGTATTTTTTTGTAGTACAACTGCAAAATTAAAAAAATTGGAAGATGGGAACTATGATAATCTCCAGACCCTGGTGGTCACCATTTTATCTGTTAATATTAAAAGTTTGTGCTATTATGTATTTGTACGACAGTATATTATATAAATGTTATAAAATACCCGAACACAGACATGAGTAAAACTGCTATTTAAAACGATTTCTTTTAAAGCACTAATTTTTGAAGCTGCTTCTCTTGTGGTCGTTTTCACATACCCCCTGCTTTGCTTTTATTTCCCATCTTAAACTATAGTAAAAACACAGTTGAAGGCAGGGGAACAGTTTAAATAACTTACAAGAATTCAGCTTTAAAACAAGAAAAACAGTTCATTCTTGTCAATTTTGACCAATTTCGTTCTTGGGTTTTCCTTATGTAGGTCTTTTGTGAATGGGCTAACAAGATTTTGGATAAGAAGTGATCTAACGTGACTCAATATGTTTATGACATTCTTAAAAACGTATTTGAACACAAAAGTAAAGAAAATTTGCATCAGTAAAGGGTTCTGTAAAAAAATCAGTCATAAAGAAATATTAATAGATGTATAAGTTATTTTTTCTATGCAGACAATTGCTATTTCACTTTTTTGTAGGAGGAATTCAGAATTTTTTCAAACTGTTGCAAAACCTCTCGTTGCATCAATCCCACTTTTTTGAGGATTAGAATTATACCTCATACATAGACTAGAAGTTGACTTCAGTTGGATTTTACCTTATGGTGCTTACTATACGAACATAAATTTCCATACCAACAGATGGGTTAATAAGTGGAGAGAAGAAATTTATGCAAAACAGTGCAGAAATTCGGCGATCTGTAATTCTGTGTATCTGTATATGAATATCTTGATTCTATGTACGAGCTGAGTTCTAGCAGAAAGTTCCTACCCCACATGGATTTGGATCGAACTATGAACCAAAACATTACAAGAGACGAAGGTTATTGTTGTTGTTTATTCCTAATAACGTAGTACAAACAAACTGATGCAGATAAGTTTATTGTAGAAGTGGAGCAAAATTCATATCTGTTACAGTATCAGCTGTAAGAAATATAGTAATTAAAATAAAAGGACAGATGTTAGGCTGAAGTTAAGCAGATAAAAACTTCACCATATTGTGCACATAACTCAGCAAACGCAATGCACCAACACAAATGTTTTCTTCTGCCAAACAAATCTGTTTGTATAGTCATATTAAATTTGGCTATACAGAATTGTGATTTTTCTCTCTATATATTGTTACCTTAACAATGCAGTGATTCCTGTGCCATGTAATTGTATAGTGATTGTCATCTTACATTATCGTTGCATTTAGATTTTAGTTAAAATATGTACAAAATTAGACAGGGAAAATGGTTTGAGTGGTTAATTTACATTGAAAAATGTACATCCCAAAAAGAAACAGCAAACGGTTCAGCTATGTTGTACAGTTAAGGAATGCCTGTTTTATATCAATAAATAATGTTTTACTTGGAGTTTAAAATTAACTTCATTATATAAAAATTTTTAGAATATTAATCGGGGTGGAGTGTTTTTGGTAGTGTTACGTAATTATTGAGGTGGTTTAGTGCTACTGCTACAAGTCTGTTATAATGGGAGGAGGGGAATCTGAAAAGCCAGATTTCAATGTTACATAATTAAGGAATGGTCCTTTCTTAACAAGTAAACTTTTCTAAATAAAATAATATTATTTTAATAAGAGTTGATTAGTGAAACAATTTTGATTTCTACCTCATAAGAACAATGTTAAACTTCAAATACTTTTACACCCTTACTTTTATTTGTAGAATATTGCAGATGTCTCACTTTAAAGATGAAATTAATATGCATCCGAACCGTTTTTAGTTTTTCTTGTTTGTTGTCCTCTTTACAAAATTTTAATAATGATTTAATAGAATACAACAAACATTATTGTGAAACAGAAACATAGCTCTAAAACTAGAGTGTATTAGTTTAGCAATATCTAATATTAAATGTCTTGTTTAGGGGTCGATGACTGATGAAACGGTGTGCAACGCTGTGTAGCTACTATATCTTTGGTTGCCGCCTTTTATATTCAGCATCAGCAATGGCCAGCAATGTCGTAAATAGTGAAGTGATCAAGCAATGCAAGCCTCTCATCCCAGAGTTGTCCTACACTAAACACAAGGGTCAGAGTGGAAGAATCGGAGTGTTTGGAGGCTCCAAGGTCTTCACTGGAGCACCCTACTTTGTTGGTATCAGTGCTTTACGAACAGGAGCCGATTTAATTTATGTCTTCTGCGTCCAGGCCGCTGCCCAGCCCATCAAATCCTACAGTTCTGAGCTGATGGTGGTCCCTTACCTGGATGTAGACATGCCTGCAGAAGAAGAGGATGTTTGGTTGAAGAAGCTTCACTGTGCTGTCATAGGGCCAGGACTCGGAAGAGATCATAGTATCATAAATAAAATAAAATCTCTGATACCAACTTTGAAAAATGTGAATATTCCATTAGTTCTTGATGCCGATGGCCTCTTTGTTCTTGCTCAGAACCCGACATTGCTTAATGATTATTCTAATGATGTGTATATCACACCAAATGTTCATGAGTTCAGATTTCTTTGTGAGGCGTTTTTCAAAGGTGAAGAATACAGTGTTACGGACTATGACACACTGGGACCAAAGTTATCAAGTGCAATAGGGCCTCGAGTGACAATATTGATTAAAGGAGAGCGGGACATTATTATTCGTGGAAAGACTGTTTTAAACTATGAAACGACCAAGGGATCCCCAAGGAGGTGTGGGGGCCAAGGGGATATCCTGTCCGGTTGTTTGGGGACTTTTGCTTTCTGGGCAACGCAAGTTGAACAAAAAGATGGAAAAGATGCACCACAACTTTGCGCTGCATTGGCTGCAAGCACAATCACCAGAGTTTGCAACCGTTATGCTTTTGAAGACAAAGGGCGTGGCATGATTACAACAGATATGTTGGAGAAATTGCCAATGGTTTTTGATAGTTTGTTTGATGACAAATGGAAGTACTTGATAGATCAGAACAAACTGTTGTTAAATAAAAAGTAAACCTTAAGTTAAAGAATCTTTAACATCCACACCAAAGTATCTCATAATCATTACAAGAGTAAGTAACTTATCTGATAAGTGCTATTTTTCTATCAGCTCAAAGTGTTCACATCATTTTAAGAGTAAGTGGTAAAATTGTCTGCGACAAATTGTTGAAAATATGCATTTATTAAGATCAGATTTGTACTATTACCTATTTCTGTACTACATGCCTGTCTATTAAATTTATCTTTCCATTAAAACTGAGTGCTTCCAGTGAAATGTGATTTTTTGTTTTCCTGTACTTGCAGAGTGAATAATAATAATGTATTGCTATGACTATGCAATTAACAAACTTTTTCTCAGTATTATAATGACATTGACGGACAGCCATTAAAATAAACCTTGCTACAAACCACAAAGGTCCTTAAATCATTCTTAAGCAAGGGAGTAAGCACGACATCAAGAACTATAGACCAATCTCCCTTGTGCCCACTGTATCAAAAGTTTTGGAAAAAATAGTTCTCTCGAGACTGTTAGAGCACCTTCAGCGTAACAATCTGCTGCCAAAAGGACAACATGGGTTCATCCCGGGCAAATCGACTATCACCACCGCCCTTGCTGAGCTCATTGAGTGTATAATTGATAATATTGAGTCTGAAAATACTGTAACAACTGTTTTTCTCTCGATATGAGTAAAGCATTTGACTCACTGTCTCATAAGCTTATTTTATACAAAATCAGAACCTTGGGTGTCAGTGGTATAGCCCTGAAATGGTTCGAAAGCTACCTCTCTGGGCGACAGCAGATAGTTGAGCTGAAACACACAGCTAAGGGCTTGACGAAGGCTCTTCATTCACTTCCACAGTATGTTAGAAGAGGAGTTCCGCAAGGATCTGTGTTGGGACCCGTCCTATTCATTTTATTCACTAGTGATCTAGGTAAAACACTCGAGGCTTTTAGTCATCCTGTATCCTACGCAGATGACACAGCTCTTATCACCAGCAGTTCAACAGCGGAGTCACTAGAAATCAACACGTATATATCTGTTAGCATGGCCCAACAATATTGCCTAAATAACGACCTTGTTTTCAACCCATCCAAAACAAAACTCCTTGCACTAGGCAGACATAAAGACCACATATCAGGCCCACCAGATCTAGAAAAAGTGGATGAGCTTAAACATTTAGGTATGATATTAGACCAAAAATCTTACATGGAGTTGCCACATTGATTACCTTAGCTCAAAGCTCAGCTCTGCTCTCTTTGCTCTCAAAAGGATAAAAGCTAACGGGCACAACATCTGCTCTAAAAATAGCCTACCACTCTCTCTTTGAGAGCCATCTTCGGTATGGAATCATCCTTTGGGGGAGTTCTTCAAATGGTAATCTCCAGAGGGTACTAATCTTGCAGAAGCGGGCCATAAGAATCATGGCCGACCTCTCTTCCCGAGACAGCTGCAGAGAATCTTTTACTAAACTCGACATTCTCACTGTGACTTCAATCTACATCATCGAAGTCATCATATATGCTTCCAAGCAAAACTTCCCGAGAAACAGTGAGGTGCACAACTACTACACTAGACAGGCTCAAGCTCACCGTCTACCAGCTCATAGAACAACGCTCTTCACCAAAAAACCATCATTTGCTGGAATCAAGCTTCTGAACTCCCTTCCTGATGCCATCAAGACCGGAAACGCTAAAACTCTAAAAAGAAGACTACACAAGTGGCTGGTGAAGAACTCTATCTACAGTCTCGATGAGTTTTATGACATTCTCAACTCCTGACTTGTAATGTTTTTGTTGTTAATTTTTGTTCTTTCCTTTCAATGTTATGTTTCATAACTTATTATTTTTATTATTGATTGACAACTATTCTGTTCTTGATGATCATGAATAAAGCTTTCTGTATTCTGTATTCTGTATTCTGTATTCTTAAGCATTATGCTACAACATTTGTGTACTTAAATCAGTGTTGAAGGTAATTTTGTAGGGCGATAGAAACGTTTCAGTTTATTATTAATTTAATTGAATACTTTTATACTATTACAATTTCTTTTTGATTTATAATTTCTATTACAGCGTACTGCTATATTAATGCTGAAAATAATATTGTCTTCTGAAGTAATTCAGCATTATGTCACTTAATAAATCTGGAATCATTACATTAACTAGTGCATCATCCAGTATGTGTTGTTTACAAATTATGTGTTTAAAATAAGTTTAATAAACAGTTTAATGTGCATGGATAAAATAATAATTTATCTCAGTCACCTACATAAAACAAAGGAAAGAGATAAAGCCCTTGTTGATTTTTGTGATGCACATAAAAAAGAGCAAGCTAGAAAAAAAAGTTTTCAATCCTGTTACGAGTTATAACTGAAATGTATTAGTATATACACAAATATTTTTAATAAATTATATTTCCATGAAAGAGGTTATAAAGATCACTAAACAGAAACATTTTAGGATTATCTTGCTTATCAGTGTTATTTTAATGTAGTAAAAAAATACCAATTGGCATTATCCTCATATACCATGATACAGATTGGCTTTAACGTTTACTTGGTTATACAAAAGTGTTAAATCTTGTATATATTCAGTGCTTGATACCTAGAACTATAGGACAGAACAATAACCTCCGGGGGTCTGGGAGTCCTCTACAGGAAGTTTTTGAAAATATGAAATCTCAAAATACTGTTCTTATACTCTTCTAAAGGTGCAGGGGATTATTTTCTAAATAAATAAAAAAGTGCTTATATTTAAGAGATAGGTACTAGAATACCTTTTCACTACGTACAAAAAAGTTAATTCACTTCAATAAAAATGGCACTGTAAAATGGTGTATGAATTTGGTGTGTCTGTCTACATTTCTCCAGATAAACTGTATATTTAAAATTTAATTAAAAAATACAAGTTGGCGACTAGCGGCAAAAGAACACATTTCCTAATCTGTTTTAATAGGATATTGTTTACATTTTACCAGCGTCTTCTTATTGGAAATTCTAAATGCTTAATATATGATCAAACACTCCAATAAAATGAAAAAGTTTTATTTTGTGAGGCCTTTCGTGCTCAAAGAACACATCGTCAGACCCACATAACTGAAATAAAAGTAAAGTAATAATACAAACAATTTAGACTTAAATAAAAACATATGTCTTGAAAAATACAAAGAGATCAGATTTTAAAGGCCAGGAAGTATGTCTACTGTATATGTAAAAATTTAAATTTAATTAGATTAAAGGCAGTAACGGTGAATTTTGTAGAGGTCCAGGCTCATTATTTACTAGATAATTTTGGTTCTTC
The DNA here is from genome assembly GCF_021130785.1 of Homalodisca vitripennis. Taxonomy (NCBI): domain Eukaryota; kingdom Metazoa; phylum Arthropoda; class Insecta; order Hemiptera; family Cicadellidae; genus Homalodisca; species Homalodisca vitripennis. Next base: position 38,070 of record NW_025777678.1, on the reverse strand, counting down.
TGCATAAAAATAGTTTCGTAAGCATCAAGGAATTTGTTGTTTTTGACTTCTTTTAATAATTTGACTTGTGAAAAGCAGTGTCCAGTATGAAGTGCATGTTTCGCCATGGCCGATCTTTCCTCTTGTTGATACTTCAGACATGCTTTATGTTCTTTTACTCTCTTTTTTATTTTCCTTTTTGTTTGGCCAATATATTTTAAATTACAGTTGTCACAGTTAATTTGATATATTCCAGATTTTTCATCATCATCTATTTTATTCTTTGGATTTCCTAATATGTTTTTTAGTTTTATTTTGGAATTTGAGGATACATTAATACTGGCATGTGTTTTAAAACTTTTAGCAATTTCTGTAGTTAAATTGTTGTAAGACACAGATATCCATTTTCAGGTTCTTTGCATTTAGTTTGATAGAGAGTTGTTCTAGAATTTCTTTCAATAATTTTCTTTTTCTTTTTTATCATGTTATCAATCATTTCAATTTTGTAACCATTAAATAATGCAATTTCTTTAATTTTCTTTACTTCCTTTTTATAATTTTCAATTGATAGAGGGGTATGTAAGAGCCTGTGGATTAAACTGTGAAAAGCTGCTCTTTTTTGTGAAGGGGCATGAAATGAATCAAATGGGATAAATCTGTCGTTTTGTGTTGATTTTCTATATATGTCAAATTCAAAATGGCCAGTTGTATTTTTTGTAATTAATAAATCTAGAAATGGGAGTTGATTGTTATGTTCTATTTCACAAGTAAATTTTATAGAAGGGTAAAATGAGTTAAGTGAAATAATAAAATCTTGAAGATTTTGTTTCTTGTCAAAAACAGCAAATATATCATCTACATATCGCTTCCAGATTCTTGGAAAATAATCCATTGTTTCTTTTGCATGGGTTTCAAATTTACTGAGAAATATGTTGGCGATAAAACATGAAAGGGGATTTCCCATGGCAGTACCATAACACTGTGTGTAATATTTGTCTCGAAATTGAAACACATTTTGTGCCATGCTAAGATTGACTAAATTAATGTACTCTTTAACAATAGTTTTTTCTAAATTTATGGAAATCAGCCAGTCCTCGATGATTTGTATGCTATCTTTAATAGGTACATTAGGATAAAGAGATTGAACATCAAATGATACAAGATATTCATCTTGTTCGATCTTAATATCTTTTGTAGAATTTAAGAAATCATATCTATCTTTAATGGAAAAAGTTGGGGGGAATTCAAATTGTTGAAACTCTTGCACTAACCATTTTGATATAAAATAAGAAGGCGAATTTATACAAGAAACTATGGGCCTCATTAAGTTTCCTTGTTTATGTATCTTAGGAAGACAGTACAATCTTGGTATAATAGGATTTGATACTGTAAGTGATTTTGAAATTTCTTTCGATATTATTGTTCTGCAGTGTTTTAATGAAACTGTTACTGACGCAATTTGTTGATTTAGAGGATTTTTGTTGATTTCTACGTAAGGACCATCTTGAAGCATATTTTCGACTCTTGAATAATATTCACTTTCATCTAATATAACAATTGTGTTACTTTTGTCCGCTTTAAGGTAGAAAACATCTTTGCTTTTTAATGATTTTATTACATTATTGTTATTTCTAAAGACGTCTTGAGATGATTTTGAATTACTTTTTGTACATTGCTTAGTTTTAGCTTTAAGAAGAGCTGAATTTATATCACTTCTAATTGCATTTCTTTGATCATTATTTAAAAATTTTATGTTTGATTCAACATCAACAAACTCAGGATATTGTTTGTTTAAAATCATGAGTATTATCAACAACAGAAATTTGTGATACCTTTTTGTGAACACCCCGTATACATGTATGTAAGAAAACAAGTGAGAACTCAATAAAGAAAAACTAAGTTTATAATATTTGTTTTAAATCTAATACCCTTTTTCTTGTATGTGTGTGTATCTCGTATAGAGCAAAAGACTTTGATGTAATAAATCTGATTATGATTGTCATACCCGGAAATTAAAAAATACTTTTAGACATAGAGGATATCCTCAAAAAGCTGTTGATAATAACATGCACAAAGCAAACAGTTGTACTCCTAGGGGCTACAACAACCAAGGAAAATGTATTAATACTTACAGGGCTATATAAAATTAATGGTATTATAAAAACAGCACACATTCTTCTACAACCTTCACCTATAACAAGAAATATATTTAGTCATCCACCTAGAGTCATTTTTTAAAAAGCCTCAAAATTTTAAAAACTTACTAGTAAGACCTAAATTACCCTCTGAAGAAGAACTAACCCAAAATTTAAGCAAACCTTTTGGTTGTGAACCTTGTTGTAAGCCTCACTGCAAAACATGCAATTTAATAATAAATTGAAAACATTTCTGTAGTAGCAGAACAAAAAAAATCATCCGATAATTGTTAAAATGACTTGTGAATCCAGCAATGTCATTTACCAATTAATTGTGATGTAAAAACTGTCCAAAAGACTGCCTTGGTCAGACCATAACTCCATTCCAAATTAGAATGTACAAACATCTCAGCAATACAAACCTTAAAATTAAACCCAATTCTATTTCGTCCCATGCAATGGAGCGTAATACAAAATTTGATGAATGTTTTTCTTGAAAAAGTATTAACCAAATTAAGGATCAGTATAAACTTAAAATTAATCATTTAGAAATAGCTCATCAGAGGGTCCTACAAACTAAACATCAGGATGGTCTAAAATATAGATAGTTGTAGATATAAATTTTACTATTACAATTTTAATTTGTTTTATTTTACAAAATTACACAATTAACAACAATTTTATTTTTATATTTTATAAATGAATATTCCTTGTATTACGCAAAATTATTTGCTCTTTGTAATTCAAAATTAGTTTTAATAACATATGGTGTTTTTTTGTTCCTTATTTTTTGTTAGTATGTTTATACCGTTATATATCTTAAAAATGTTGTATTTTAGGCGAAATATAGAGAATTTTCATGTTATATTTTTCTTTTTTTCATTAAAGATGTAGATGTTTAATGTGTTCAAATTTAGGTTGTTTAATTATTTTTATATGATGATTTTTATTTTTATGTAATATATAATTATAAATTATGATACAATTTGAAACTATAGATGAGCTGCTTTGAAAGTGACATGCATGAAGATTTCTTGCACATAGTGGGAGGGAGGAGTAAGAGCTCCACTACAATCTTCTACAGCCGCCCCTCTTTCACTGCTAGATATACTTCCTTTACAAGTGGAAATTGAGTGCTTTGCTTCCCTGCATTGGTGTTATTGGAGAATCACGTTGTTTTTTGTTATTCTCGTTGTTAAAGAATTACAAATATTATTATTTATGTTAAGTGCATAGCATCTATTTAATATGTTATTATAATTAAGAAGTCTTTTAACAAATGTTTATTTGTTAAAAGCTGTTGTTTTTATTTTATATTTATATTGTTATATTTACTGGATTAGTACACAGTTTGAATAAAGTCAATGTTTTTTCTGTAGTACAAGCACTTGTGTTCGTGTTATATGTGTTCCGCTTTCCAATAATATACTGTCAGTTCCAACAATTTACAGTGTTTTATCATACTGTGGTATTTATTTATTGACGTCTTTTTAACACAAATTATTATTACGTTACGATTTTACATGTTGATTTGGCTTTAATTCTGCAAACTATGGCAACACCAGAAAAGTCCAGTTGTACTTGAGGAAAGCCTCTGAGGAGACAGGCATGGGAAATAGCGTACAACGTGACTGAATATTTAAAAAACATTCTGGTTGAAAATAACTTAACCCTTTCAGGGCCAGGACCAAATATGAGATGTTGCAAAATTTTTTTCACATATCTATCCCCTTGTGACTAGTCAAAAGTGCCAGGCTAAAATTGGCGATTTTGCAGTCTCTTAGATTAAAATTTATAACTTTTCATAAACATTAGAGAATGACCTAAAAGTTGCACCAAATTACTCGTATAGATATATACTATCAACAAAAAAAATATAAAGATGTAGTTTTAAGTAATTTAAAATTTAAAAAAAAATAATGTTTTAATGGATTACATAAAAAAAAATTTAATTTTTTAATTTTTTTTCGTAAATAACTAAAAAAGGAAAAATAATTTTACTGTAGAAAGCTATGTTATTATATTGTACATTTATAAAGGAAACAACCATACAAAAATTTTGTGTTATTTCTCTCATAAATAAATTTTTTTATGACACATTTTGTATAAATACGCATAATTGTACTTCGCAACTGACTCTTAACTGCAAGAAACTTAAAATAAATATTCACATTACGGATGTACCGGTAAACAGATGATTGTAGGATCCATAAGCAGTTTCAATACAGTTAAAAACACTATTTACCAAGAAATATTTACACAATTTTATTTGAAATTTATTTACACTTTTTCTATTTACAAATATGCTACTTACAATTTCACTCCCGTGAGATCGCAAATTGTCAGTCATTGTAACTACTACACACAATAGCTAAGCAGGTAACACTACTAATATTTACAACCACAAAATAAAATAATGAAGAAGAATCCAGCATACAATGGTACGATTGCACTAAAGCATAAAGAATTAACAACAATAGATCGAGTCACCTGATAATGTCACGTGACAATTACGAAATAAAAAATGCATAGACCTCCAAAATAAAAATTATATTCATATTAAATATCTACAAATATACCAGGGAATAAAAAAAACATAAAACTTTAATCATTTGATGTCGTATTTTTTAAAGAAAATTACGAATACCAAGGCGGCAATATATTGCCGCCTGGCACTTTTCAGACACGATCTATGGCGGCAATATATTGCCGCCTGGCCCGGAAAGGGTTTTAAAGTGTAACCTGGCTGATGAAACCAATAGGGCCACTGGAGTTGGTGCAATGCTGGTCATACAGATCATAAGACAAAGGAAATAGGCACTTGAAACTCGTGGTGAGCTCTCCTTTTCATCTGCTATGGGGAAAGAAAAGAAGAAAGAGCAAAAATTATAGGAATTGATGACTTCACAAAAACTTGTGTACGCAGAAAAATTCACTAAATTTAGACAGTTAAAAAAAGTAGGTAAAAACACAAAAAGAATTATAGGAGTCTAAAATGCGGAAAAACATTTTTAAGAAAAACTATACGATCTTGGATTTTGTTGGGAAAATCTAACTACAAAGTAATTGATCGAGAGGTCTGAAATTTTTGCCTGAAGTATTAAACATCTGAGACAAATTAAAAAGTACAGAGGAGAAGGAAAATGTATTGTTTATATTGATGAAACGTACATCAATGCAGTCATGTATGGGAAAATGCTGGAACAGTCCAGAGGAGGTTAGAGTAGGGGCACCTATAGGGAAGGGGGATAGAATTGACATTGTTCATGACGGAGGAGAAGAAGGGGTTGTAAAGGTCTTTAAATTTTACAAGCCTAAAATAAAAGCGACCAAATAATAGATGAAGAAATGGATAACCATTATTTTAGTGAATTGATCAGAGTCTGACAGATTAGCATATGACTATTACACACTGTCACTGCTAACTTATTTTGGAATGGCGACTGAGGAATGGATGGTAAGGACTGTAGAGGAGGAAACTGAGTCTGAGTCCATGCTTCTTCTCTCTCTACACATTTCCTCTATATCTCACCCTCCCCCCCCCCCCCCCCCCCCCCGCTGTTCACTGAATAGGATGCTTTCAAAGTGGCTAATCCATAGCATACTATTTTACTAATCAATTACAAAAATGTCAGTAACACTCATTTTTAGACTTACCTTTCTATATTTTACACAATTATCCCAGATTATTTAATGTCATAACAAAAATTAATGGAGTAAAATCTGGATAAAAATCATTTGAATGTTTAAAATTTAGATGTGGGTTTGCAGAAAAATGTTAATTATGATGAACTTCTCATGAGTACTACACTTTTGGGCCCATTTAGCCCAAATAGGATATTTTACAAATTTTCTGCATCATACTTTTTGGAATTTTAAGTGAATTAGAAAAGATTTTACAGTAGGTTTGACTTACACGAGTAATATTCAATTATTATAAAGAGTTTTGTTAGGTAAAGTAAGATAAAAAATGCAACAACTAACTTGTTTTATATTTAATTTGTCAATATTCAGAACATTATTTACAATACAGTCTGTTTTGAAAAAGTATAAAGATATTGTTGTTAGCACAATCCTGTGCGGTTCAATAGGTAATCTGAAACAAAAATGACATATTATAGTGACAAATGACAAACAAAAATGACATATTGACAAAATTACAAATAAAAATGACATTAGTTAATTGTATTATGTCAAGATAGTCAAGACTTTTCACTTGTATAAAATCATTCTTTCATTTTCTTGCATTGAATTTATGTTTTTAGTACAGTATTTTCAAGGCCAATGGATAGAAACATTTGAAAAGTGTTGTTTCTCAATTTGTATTCATAAAAGGCAAAGTCCTCATTCACTGGTCAATTCAATAATGTAAGGTATCAAAATTTGGCATATTTCTTGAGTGGCATCGGTATATAGAAATGGAGGTGAAAGTACATAGAAAGTAAAAGTTTGGTGTTCTCTTAAAACTTACTTGGCACTTCTTCTGAGCTGCCAAATCAGTAGCAAATAACTCGTACCATCAAATAGCTTTTTTTTATGGATAAACATAAGGCTGATGCAACTTCAACCATGCACCTGGGATGACAATGATAAGGACTATGAGCTACTAAATACATCAGTGTTAAATTAACATGGTTTAAATTAATTACTTTCTCTCTCTGAAGACTAAATATCTTATAGAAAGATGGCTGATTTGTCTTTTTTCGTAATAAAAAGTTCTTCTAATCAGAGGACTGTCAGGGATTCATGAGACAAGATTGATAGAAAGGGTTATCACCCTATCAGGTGCATGAAATTCATTTCATTGTTTTTGGGTAACACCATCAAGCTCAGAGAAAAAGCATTGTATATGAGTTGTCCAGTTAAAAAAACCATTATTTTGAAACTGGTAAGTAAATTTTTCAGGAACTACAAAAATGCTGTCAATTTTTCATCTCACATTTGGTAAATTTAATTATTTTATAACATTATCTACAGAAAAGTACTTATTTTTTTGCATTTACAATAGACAAATATAAAAGTTATTATATTTGTAATTTTTAAACCAGTTTGGCTATAATGCGTTTTGCATAACTTTTTTTAACCCTGTTACATCTAGTTTCACCAGAAGGGTTTTCTTGGTTTGGTGTTATGGTTTAAATTATTTTTTTAACTCTTAGAAGCTATTATTGTGGTAATAAATGCCTTGATAACATTAAGTACCACTAAATGAGTGTTTATTTAGTAAAGACAAAACAGGTGTTTTAGGCCTGATACAGTTATACAAAAGTACACTTATCCCATAAATTTTCACTCTAACCAACCACCATTTATTCAAGGTCCTCCCATCAGCTTTACCACAGGCCAGGTACACTTTACCTCATAAGTGTACACCAGACTGCAAAAATACCTAATGGCAGATTTAACAATCGAATCCACAACTCCAAGGCCAAATCCCATGTCTGTGAGTCTGAGACCACACAGCCATCCTGACTTGTCTTGGATGTGCAAATAGCTCATAATTTCTCTATACCCTCTTATACTCCTTGTGCTTTTTTCCTTAAAAATCTAACATATACAAAATGTACTTTGCTGTAATAACAACCTAAAATATTTACTTGCATTCAAAGTGGATTTAATGAGTTTTGATGCAGGTTATCCACACTTCATGGGCTCTGTAACCATTTACGGCTGTCCTAACTCAAATTTTACAAAGAATGAACATAATGGGTTTTGGACAACTCGTATGGAATATATGTATAGATATGGAGCAATTAAATGTTCAAGACCCGCGTTAGGTCAACCGGATAAATGATGTCATGGTTTGAAAAACCGACTGATAGCACACCAACTCAGTTTGTTCTCCTTACCCAAATAAAGAACTCTGCTGCAAAAACAACTAACCAAAACAGTGTTTCAGAAATCCATAAAAGTTTGTTTAAACTTTAAATACATTGTAATTTAAATGATATATTAATTACAGTTATCACTAGTATTTTAGTTTTATATAGGGTAGATGTACTTTACACAAAATAAGACTACTGTATATTTTCTGTAAGTTAAACATTTAAAGCTTTTATTAATGCAGTAATGAGTAGTTTTACATCCGCTCCGCTTCCGTAAACGACAACGTGATTTATGCTTGATTGCACATAACTGTTCATAAGCTCTTAACTTCTTTTTCTGGTTCATTTTAAAAATCCGGACAGACAGATTAGAGCTTAAAATAGGAACTAGTGAAATGATCTTGAGTTTTTTCTCAATAAGATCAGTGTTAAACCTCGTACAGATTTATGTCCTTGTCTTTGACCGTAGCATTATGGGAGATTTCTCATTTTAAATATATAATTCGTACTCATCCAAACACTATTTTAAAGTGTGTACATTTCAAATATTTAAGCGATGAAGTAAAACAAAGTTTGAGATTTGTTGTAAATAACCCATAAAATATTTAAAAAAATAAAAAGCATTTGGATGCGTATTAGTTATGTCTTTAAAATGAGACATCAGCCGTAATTCTAAGACTAAAAATAAGGGTGTATAACTGCATGAGGATTAATATTTTTTTAGGGATAAACTTAAGGTCATTTAATGCAGTCTGCTCATTATTTCTGTGAAAGTGAACAGAAACTCAATTTTGATGCTGTGCCACCTAGATAATGCATTCAATATTGTCGGTTGGAAAATGAGAAATTGTACTTGAGATCCTAAGTTTGTACTGACCTACACTCTTAAAAAAAAAAAAAAAAAAACTGGAATTAAAACATTTGAAAAAGTTACAGCAATTGTGGAAGCCTTAGATTCTAATTAATTGGCTCTGATGTCTTTCCTCTTTTGTGGGTTACCCTGAATCGTTGCATACTAACCACCACTACTTTGTAAAGGTTTGCAATGTATGCATGTATGTTAGCAAAAAAAATAATATCAAACAAAAACATAACTGGTAATAATAATAAGTGTTTTTTTACAACACAACTGTCATATTACAAGCAATCACATTCTTTTTTGAAAGCTCTTAACAGGTATAAATTGCTATTGGTCATTTTGAACATAGGCATTTCTTGATTTATCTTTCGAAAGGAAAGTTATATGCTGAGAAATTATTAAATAACCTGTGTTTTGGAATATAAAATATAAGTTTAAAAATTCATTTTCCAGTTGGAAAATGTTTAATGGATTATTTCATCACCTTACATTGAGAAATATAAAGGTATATTGTAAAAATGCATTTTCCTTTGTAAAACTTCTGTGTTATGAATGAAAAAGTTTCCTACACATAATGTACCTATGTTAGGAAGGGTTGATTCAATTTGAATGTTGAGTTTAGCTCCAAAAAAAGTCGGTGATGAAGAAGCTCAAAAGGAACCTTTTACATTGTTTCGACATCAGAGACACCTAGACTACGAATATTACTTTTGTTTTGGATCTATTCAGGCCAAAATGACTCCAGATTCCAGGAGTCAAGTCTGAGACGGTATCAGATACCATATGTTGCAATAAGAAGAAGGTGAACTGGAGCTAAACTCAACACTCAAATTTAATCAATCCTTACCATAGCTATGTTATGTGTAGAAAACTTAGTTGCCCCACCGTGCTTAGAGATCATGTCACAAACATCGTGTGCACTCAAACAAACCAAAGAAACCTTAACTTACTAAAGGTTCAGTTGGAAAATGAAGACTGGCAAAATGTAACACAACACAGACTCAGCAGAAACAGCATACAAAAATCTTCTGTCAACAGTGGTAATCAACCTGAACTCAACCTGCCCTAGAAAAAATGTCCGCCCTAGAGAGGAAGGTGATGGTTTTTGCTGACGAAGAAACAAAATTGCCTGAAACAAAACTATTTACAATGTCTTCAAAAATATGAACTCACTGGAGCGCTATCAGATAAAAATAAAATGAGCAAGGCAAAGAAAGTTATGATATGAGGCTGAAATCAGTAAAGCGCCAAGCATCAGCTGATCACATAGCAAACGCTGCAAATAAATCAAGAGGCATTGTGGCAGGTCATAAATAGTGAGAGGAAGGACAATCAACCAAAAATATCAGAACCAAAAATTACTATAGGACAGGAAATCGTCACTAACCCCCACACAATTGCTAATCACTTTAACCAGTTTTTTCACCAATATTGCAGAAATCACCCTAAAAAACCAGCCAAAAGTCACAAAACAACCTGCACCTCCACAAACCTCAGGTAATGATTTAACACAGCTACCTTTCACTGATGAACAAGAAATTGAAGAGATCATCGATAATCTTAAACCCAAAACCTCGTCAGGATTAGATGAAATTTCAGCAAAGAATGCTGAAACACTGTAAGAAAGCTTTAACTCCACCACTAGTCAAAGTAACAAACTTATCCCTCGCATATGGCCACTTTCCAGCCGCACTTAAACAAAGTAAAGTATACCCCAAGCTAAAAAGTGGAAACCAGACTGAAGCCAAAAACTACAGACCCATATCGTTAATCTCAACCTTCTCCAAAGTAATTGAGAAAATAGTTTTAAAAAGACTAATGGACCACTGTGAACATAACAGCCTGTTAACAGAAAGCCAACATGGCTTCATCAAGGGAAGATCCACAACATCTGCCATAATCAAACTTGCGGAATTCATCATTGATAGCTTGGAAGAAAAAAAAATCTGGTTACTGGAATTATGCTGGATTTCAGCAAAGCTTTTGATTTGCTTGGGACACGAACTGATCCTCAACCAAACTTGAACAGCTTGGTGTGAAAGGCCAAGCCCACGCATGGTTCAAGAGTTATTTGGAAGGAAGAAGTCAGGTTGTTGACATTCAAGACACACAAAAAAACATACGCCAAGAAAGTAAGATCAGACCCTTTACCCATTACAAGGGGTTGTACCTCAGGGGTCGGTATTGGGACCCAGTCCTATTCATTCTCCTGACAAATGACATGCCACAATATCTAGGAATGCACTGTACTCCCCTAATGTACGCTGATGATACGACACTTCTAGTCTCCGAGTCATCACCAAACAATGTGGCCATCAACTCTTACATAGCACTGAATAAGGCATATCAATACTGTCATGAAAAACGACTTAGTTGTAAACGCTGAAAAAACCAAACAATTAGCTTTTTGGGAGAAGACAGGAGGAAGTCCCGCCAGAACTACCTAGAAGTATCAATGGAAAGCCAGACCAAATTCCTAGGAATGACTATCGACAATGCACTATCCTGGAACAATCATGTTGACGCACTCCTCCAAAAAATTGAACTCCTGCTTGTACATTTTAAAAAGAGTAAACCCTCGTCAGTGATGATGCCACAACAAAAAACTGCCTACCATGCATTGTTCGAGTCTCACTTACGATATGGCCTTGCAGTTTTGGGGAGGCACAACAGCAGGAAACCTTAATCGAATTCTACTTCTCCAGAAGAGAGCAATCAGGATTATATGGCCGGCCCTTGGCCCAAGGGAGAGCTGCCAGAAAGGTCTTCAAAACTACAAATGTGTTAACAATCATCGGCCTATACATAAAAGAAGTCATATTATATGTAACGATCGAACAGCTTCAACGAGGCCTTGATATACACACACACAACACTCGTCATGCATCAAACTTTCACCTCCCTCTACATCACACTGCATCATATGAGAGGAAACCATCCTAATATGGGGAGGAAACTCTTTAACCTCCTACCACCAGAAGATCTAAAGATGCTGAACGTGAAGAAGTTGAAGACAGCCCCTGACCAACTGGCTCATCGACCGACCATTTTACTCCATTGATGAGTTTCCTGGACTGGAGGATGAAGAATGAAGAACACATTCACTGAAGGAAAATACCTATATAAAATTGACGCCATTGCATTTCTCGATGTTGTGTTAATAAAAGAATTTGTCTATTGTCTATTGTCTATTGTCACTCAATTATGTAACTGATGAGACAACGAAATTGCTACTTCATCTAGATTACACTATGTTATTGTATTTGAACTTTGATGTTTCTCTGCCAGATATAGTACTGTGGAATTGTTATTACATTTTCTATTTCACCAATATGAGGGAAAATATAATTAAATGGGAAAAATCAAATAAATGAATAGTTAGGTAAAAATGAGGAAGAATATTAAAGTAAACATATTATAAGCAGGCATTAGTGATCAAAGTTTGTCAAGTTTTTCTTTGTACAGGGCAGTCCGTTTCAAAAGCATAGACCCTATAAAGATGTATTCATATGTTTTACTGTATGGAAAGTTAAAAAAAGTACCTTATAAAAAGACTTTAAAATATATTACAATTACAAAAAATTTATACTTTAAGTGCAAAGTATGGGAATCAAATTTAGAATGAAGTTGAAAAAGAAAATATTCAATGAAAAAAATGAAAGGTCTAAACTTGCTTAAACTAAAATTGCGTGCTTAGAAAGCCATAATACTCACTGGTCTGGTAACATGTGTTTGTTGCATTAAGGAAGCAAGAGTTGCGGAAACTTCTATACCCCAATGTAACATCATAACCGCATACAGGAATTAAAGCAATGGAGCCTATGCTGTAACAGATTTGTTTTCTGCATCCTCTCCAGCCTCCCCATCCCCATCCCCACCCCCAGGGCCAGAAGAAGAATTTCTTGTCAACAGATAAACCTTGAGATTCATTGTTGTTGCTATTCGATAAAGCCTCCCCAGCTTCTTCTGGGGTCATGTTATCTCCACTAGCAAGGTTCAGGATGGCAGAGAAAATCTCATGACCAGAAAGATTGTCCTCAAACAAGCCTAGATCTTCAGGAGGATTATCTCCAGCATCCTCTACCTCTGCTTCTTCTTCGCTAAAGCAGAAACCTGAAAGCAGAATAAAATCATTCTTCAAATTTTGCGTAATCTATTAAAGTTACATGTAATCTGGATATTTAGTTATTGCAAATACTGATCAAAACAGTAATTTAATGTGTATTGTTTTACAAACCATTTGTGCTTTATAGTTTTCTGGGTAGGTAAGAAAACTAGCAAGGAAAATTTATGCTCCTTGGGATCTTAAATCTTAGATTAACTTACAATCAAAAAGATTATATATATATTTTTTATTTTATGTATAATACATTAGATGACATAGTCACTATGTACTGTTCACTGTAAAATTTAAAAGAACAAACTTTATATTCTAATGATTTATCAATAAATAAGATTTGAGCCTCCAAACTGATGAACATAACAAATGTAGCTCAGGTATACAGCATGATAAAAACCATTATTTACTTCATCGAAAAGCACTTCTTGATCATATTTTCATACCTCGCTCTCAAAACTGTCAACCTTTATTCTAATTATGCCATTGTTATAGTAATACATTTATTGTTCTAATGTAAAAACACATTTTAATTTACAAATTAGTTAAAAACAAATTTTAAATTATTTCTTGAAAGCATATCTTACTTAAATTTACAATTCTTTTTACTCTACTTCACTTCTGTCTATTTACTTTAAAAGTACAAACTTTCCAACAGGTATTGTTTATTTTCATAGCTTAAAGGTATGTTTATATTATTACTAAATTACTGTATTAAACCTACAAGAAACTGCTGTATTAATATTTATGGATATGTTAGTATAAATCATTATGTGGTGTACACCTTCATTAACAGGTATATCTAGCATGCAGGAATCGTCGAAATTTCACTTGGATTGTATATAGTGTGAAGCTGACTGAGATCTTGGCTCTTTGGTGGTTAAAGAAATCACGAGTCTCCATCAGAGTGGTTCCCTATAAAGAATCATCATTGCCCGTACCTGAATGGTGACATTTTACAAAGCAAGCCAGAGACAGTAAGGGTCAATGGGAGAAACTCCTATCTCCGACTACCTAATCCATTTTACTACACTAGGCCTGCAAAACATTTGGGTTCTAACAGAGCAATTGGGCAATCTTATTTCCTTATTTGGATATTGAGAGATTTCAAAATATCCCACTGTCACGGTCACTGTGACAGACTTTTCTTTACACCCTGACATTTCACTGCTCCAAGCCTGAAGACAAGTAAAATGTTATTTAAGAATATGCATTATTGATACTTTTACCTCTTATTTATTTAATTTGTGTTAGTACATAATGTAAGATAAAACGTGTTATATAAAATTGGGTTCCAACAATAACATTTTAACTATACTAAGCTAAATGTTCTAAGAACTGGGTTATTACTTATCTCAAAGATTATTTTACTTAGTTTTGAAACATTTTAAATATTAATTTACCTTATTGTAAATATTTAAATTAAAGTTATGTGTAAATTTGGCATAATATGGAGTTGAGATTTGTTTCCATTTATGGTTCTTTTTTATTTGGCATTACATAAGCTGGTTTTTAATTTAATTTTGGCATTTGGACTTAATATATTGTTTTTTAGTTATATATCTCGTGTAGTGCCATATATTTTATCAGTCTTGAGAGATTGTAAAAAAGGTTAAATGATTAGTGAAATGATCCTGCTACATAACTATACTATAACAAACATGTACTATATAACTGATTTAAAAATTCAATCTCTATTCAGAAAAAACCTTACTGTAGTTATTAATATATTCAAAATACCAATTTAAAAAGTGTGCCTACTCTTATCAACTACTTTTACTCACCTAAATAAAGCAGGACTATTAAGCTTAATGGAATTTTCATGTTGTTTCAATTTAATGAAAGTCTTCTTTCCAACTGACAGGAAGATGGAATCCAAGCTATATAAAGTCTCTCTAATCACATTTAACATTATGTTTACTCAGGTTATCTTTCACCTTAGCACAGCTTTGCAATTCTTGAAACTTGTTTGTGAATTTAGTTTGTGGAATATTTACTTATGACATCAGCAAATTCAGCCTTACAATCTCATGGCCTGTTTAGTATTTTTAATTCAACTTCCTGTACAAGTTTGACTTAATTACAGTTTTTTTTTAACAAAACATAATTTTTATTTAACAAGTGGATTAAATTACGTTTTTACTGTTGTCATTAATGTATAAAATCAAACCAATATTAATTCTTGTTAGTCAAGAAAACTTGTTTATTTCAAGTGCCTCAGGGCTCTGTACTTAGCCCACTTTTATGGTATATATTTACATGAACGATGAAGAGTGATTGAGTGACTAATTGGTGTTAGTGCCCATTGGCTACTCTAATAGACTAAAACTAAAAAAAAGTAGAATTCAAACCTCACATATAACTGAAATGAACAGAGAAATTTATTACATATTATTGTTAGTTAACAATTAATAAAAGAATAATACAATAGTTGTATAGATAATATTGGTTTTTAGTAATAAAATAAGTATAAGGTTAGGGTAATCAAACTAATGACAGTTAATTGTAAAAAAAAAAAACTCCACCAGAATCTATTACTTAAAACTAATCCTAATCTATCTATTCCTTAGATAGTTTACTGTATATTCACCAACGTAATGAGAATGTTACTAAGTTATTATTTAGATGGTGGAAAGTAGTTGCAAAAATACTAACATTAACCATTATTAACTTCCTCTTTCAATTATGATCTCAATCAATCATTTTCTTTATTTGGAATTTCGTAGAGAAATACAAAGGCGTCAATATGTTATAAATTACTAAAAGTAACAGTAAACAATATGTCAACATAGATTTTAAAGTCATATGGATAACAGTACAGTGAAGTGTCCGTATCAGTTATTGGGTTTTAGAAACTCTGCTAGACTGTAGAAGGGTCGGTCCTGTAAGCCATCTGCTCAGCTCCCACCTCAAGTCCTGCCCTTTAAGTCCTCTAATGTTGTCGGGAAGGTGATTATGAAGCTTGCAGCCAATGTAGAGTGGTTGTCTTTCATACAAGGTGAGTCTATGTTGAGGTGTCACGAAGAAGGATGCATGCCTGGTATTGTAGTTATGTATTTTTGTCATTACGTAGAGGTTCATGTTTGTCAGCATACATAATTGCCTCTTGTATATATAGATTGACTACTGTCTTGATCTTGAGATCTTTGAAAGAGTTACGGCAGGTTTCCAATGGTCTGTTGTCATAATAGAATTACAAAATAAAATATTACAGACAGCTCAAAATAAGAAACCTATGTTGTAATAAGGCAATAAATAATTATGAGGACAAATCTAAATAAATAAAATTATGCTTCTTGGAATTAAATGTATTAGAAATAATCAATATATGGTTACGGAGTTTTTTCCTGAAAATTAGTATAACATTCTTAAAATTTCTTAAAATCAATAAATAGCAAGGATATAAACCTAAAAGGGTGGCAGGAGTAGTTGGAAGTTTAAAACTCATAAATTGGCTGTGTATGAGCTATGGTAGTGTTTTATTGTATAAACTATTAAATATTAATAATTTATGCATTAAACAACACCTACCTTTCAAGGATAACAATAGTGAAAGTAGACAAGGGTAAAATCAAAATGTTCAGAATCTGTCATGCATATCACTGAAATGACAAAACAACTGATAAATTAGCCGTTAACCCGCATACATAGCTCTTAACATGGCCTATCAGTACTGCCATAACAATGACCTGGTCGTCAACCCTACAAAAACTAACCAAGTTGGATTTGGGCACCGAAACGAAGATGTACCACAGATACCAGACGTCACCTTGGAAAGCCAAGTGAAATTTCTAGGCATAACTCTAGACAACATGTTATGCTGGACCCCACACATAGAAAATCTTTGTAAAAAATTAAACACTAGTGTCTATGCAATTAAACAAATTAAGGCCATTAGTGACCTAGCAACAGCAAGAACTGCATATTTTGCACTCTTCGAAACACACTTAAGGTATGGCCTTGCCGTCTGGGGTGCAGCTTCTGCAGAAAACATCGAGAAAATCCTGGTCATTGTCATCAAAAAAAGGCAGTCAGAACTTTAGCCGGACTGCAACGACTTGACAGCTGCAGGGAAGCATTTAAATCATTAAATATCTTAACGATTGTTGGACTCTACATCAAAGAAGTTGTGTTGTACGTGGATGGAGAAGATCTCTTGAGAGGATCGGATCTACACACCTACTGCACACATAATGCCAACCTCTACAACCTCCCAGCACATCGCCTCACTCAATATGAGAAAAAAAAACCACATATAAAGGTGCTAAATTCTTCAACCGTCTACCAAGGGACATAAGAACAGGAAGTGGAAGCAAGCTGAAATCAAGACTTCACAGCTGGTTGGCCGAAACGTCCATTTTTACTCCATCAACGAGTTCCTTCAACATGACTAAAAACGATTCCAAAGAACGCTTTATCTGTTAAAACATTTCACTGACTCATTTACAAATGTATAATTTGTATCTCTATGTGATTTGAATTATGACTACGTATAATTGACACCATTTCTGTTCTCAATGAACATGTTATTAAAGGATGTTTTGATGTTTTTGTGAACATTTTAATTTTAACTCATTAATTTTACTTAAAGAGCAAACTGTTTCAAGACATATTTAAATCTACCTTTTGGCGAAATTTGAAACACAGTTGGCCTTTGGTTTCACCAACTCATTCATGCTCTTCTATTTTCGCTTATTCCAAGATCTGTTTCCATCTTCCTTAAGTCTACTCTTACTTGATATACTCCATCTCTTTCTTGGTTTTTCCTCTTAGTTTCATTCCCTCTGATGTTTCCCGTTCCACACTTTTCAAATGACCTTATGTCCCTTTTATTAACTGGGCCCACTCCCAGCCAATGCACTTCAATCTCAACGGACATACTTCAAATTTGGCATACTTCACAGTTACAGATTAACCCACACGCTATAAAAGTTGCTTTGTTTCTAAAAAACATCGTTTTGATGTAAATCTTATATAATTCTATTAAAAACTCTGCTTCCAGCTACTTATCTACTATTTATCATCTTTTAACTCTTTTTAGTTATTGTAGTTGTAATATAAACAAATGCTGCTGATTTTACACCTACAATATTCACTACAAGCCAGCCTCATAATCCCTGAAGGCAAGCAAAAAATGAAAAATACTGTTTAACTGGAAAAAAAACCAATATAAAATGAAATAATTAATTTAATAATTGTTATTATATTTAAAGTTTAATATCCAAACTGAAGACTAAATATAATTCCATACACAAGTTTAATATTCAAACATGCATAACCTAGAAAATTCAGACATTTTACAAAAATCAAAATAAATAAGTGCCTTCACTCAAGAAGTTTAATATTTAAATGAAGGATATTATTATGATCAGGAGTATATCCTTTATCTCATTGCTAATTTCAAGACATGACACGAGAAAGAAGAATTATGTAATTGCAAAGTTTCTTTGGATTCTGTATTTATTTTCACAGAAAGGCAATAAACATTCTTATACAACTCATATGTTCTTGGGTTTGGTTGCCTTGGACCGACGTTATCTGTAAAGTATTGTGCAGTTGTTTTAACGTTTTTGTATACAATCTTCTCTGAAAGTGTATTTTTTTTTACGCAAACATGACAGTGATTTTCAGAATAAAAACTTATTTATTACTTTGCTTCTAATATTAAATGTATCTCACATAATTAAATAAGTGCATATACTTGTATACACTATTAAATTATAAGTATTTAATTGTGTGACATACATTTAAACACTAGAAGCAAACAAATCAATAATGTTATATACATATATACGAGACACACAAACGGGATATTCCAATTAGACCAGTAGTAAACTTTCTCAACTCTGCTACTTACAAGGTATGTAAATTTTTAAATAAAAAAATAAAAACCCACATACATTTTGAAAATAATTACAGTATATCAAATTCAAGTAATATGGCAAATCAAATATGATACATTCAAATTCCAATAAACTCTTTCTTAATTTCTTTTGATGTTAACAACATGTACTCAAACATTCCAAAACAAAAAAACAATTCAAATCCTAAACGATAATCTAATAAAATACAGTAAACTAGATATGAACAAAATTGACAATATCTTATCATGGACAAAATCAACACTGTTAATCAAAATTGTTTTTCAATACAATAAGGACTTTTACAAAGAAGAAGATGGTTTGGCAATGGGAATTCCTCTTTCAGGCCTTCCTGCAAACATGTATATATATGCAACATTTAGAAATGAACAAAATGAGAAACACTAATCCATTTAAAGACAAAATAATTTATTGGTTTAGATATGTTGATGATATATTATGTCTTTTCAATGGAGATGAGAACCAAGCAGAACACCTTTTTTTTAACATTCCTCAATTCTATATTAATTCAACAATTAAGTTTTCAAAAGAAATCCAAAAAGTCAAAACTAACTTTCTTGACATAAGCATTTCTAATCTTAATGGAAATCACTCATTTGAAATTTATAGGAAAACAACTCAAACAGATCTTCTAATACCATCATCCTCTAACCATCCTTGAAAATACAAATTAGCAGCATTTCACTCAATGTTAAACAGAATATACCAATGAGTGATGAGAATAAAACAAAAGAAATGAAAATAATAAAATACCTAGCTGTCAAAAATGGATATCAACCTCATATTGTAGACAAAATGATTAAAGAAAGTAAACAAGAAAAATCTATAAAACAAACATAATACTACCTAATCCTAATACTACAGAAATTCAGAAATATATATGTGTACCTTTCAATACTAAATTAAACAAAGCTGTTCGAAAAACATTTCAAAATTAAAAATTTTCCATTAGTTACCAAACAAGAAATAATACATTTAAACTTATTGAAAAAAATGAATCAAAATTATGACAAACAAGAATCATACGAACAGTCTGGAGTACACAAAATTAACTGTAGTGACTGTAAAAGCTATTATATTGGACAAAAACTGGTAGAAATTTTAATAAAAGGTTTAAAGAACACATACAAGCTTTGAAAACAAATAACATGTCTACAATAAAATAAAATTTTGCTGAACACTTATTGAAAACTGACCATAACTACACAAATATTGAAAAGAACATGGAAATTTTAGATATCGAAAGGAAAGGAGAGAAATTAAACACAAAAGAAGAATTACATATCTATCTAAATTATAATAAAGATCCTCATAACATTTTAAATAATAATCTGAAAAATAAGACAAATCCATTTTTTGAAAAAATTACATAATTAAATACAGATTACTAATCAAAAATTACAACTGTGTCATTTAAATTTAACATATGTTTAAATGGTCCACATGTGTATATTTAATTGTTTATTATTTATTTATTTAGAGGTTAATGTACACTGATGATGGTTGAAAAACAAAACACTTGTATGTCAATAAAACATTTTTAAAAGGGCTTTAGTTACTTTTCACTTTTCATACATTAATATTTATATATTATGATATATGATATAAATATATTATATGTAATGTATACTCTGTGGTGTAATGGTAGCACATACACCCGGCAAGTGAGAGATCCGGGTTCAAGTCACAGCGGAGCTTGTACTTTTTTGTGATTCAATGTTTATTCAAATTAAATTCGGCTATTGCCATTTATACTCATTTAATTAATGTAAAATAACAGTCGTTTGACAGGTATTTGGTTTTCCAATCATATGTTAGTTTGGTTATTTAGAAGCATATGTGACAGATAAGGCCAAATACAAAATAATTGAATTGTAAAAAGTAAGGGCTCTGTGGTGTAATGTGCTACACATTCACCTGGCAAGTGACAGATCCGGGTTTGAGTTCCGGCGGAGCGAGTACTTTTGTTGTTTATTGAAATTATACATTTATATATATATATATATATATGTGTGTGTTTGTGTGTGCGTGCGTGCGTGTGTGTGTACAGGGCCGTACAGCTTTAGCGGGCCCCAGAAAAGATATTCGGTTTGGGCCCTGTCATCTACCGCCACCTGACCCTGTATAAGTGTGATAGGCAGCCCTCTGAGATTCTGGGCCCCAGTACAATATTTCCAAAAAACTCTGAAAAAACCAGTCTGAATACGGGTTTGTGTATATATTATAGGGATTCCAAAAAACATTCAACTATCATATGGATATTTATACAATGATACCTGTGTAAAATGTGTTATAGATGAAACTTTGTTAAATACATTCTCAACAGTAAGATTTCCCTCCGATAAAGAATGGTTGTTTATACAAGTATTCAGTTAAGTTTGATACCATTGTGTACACAGTTTACCCAGCATAATAGTTGTTTTGTCACTGAAAACATAATTTTTATCTAAGCCTCATATAAATTTGTTACACAACTACAAAACAAGTCATCTTTTGTTCAGCTCTTGCACAATATGAATTTTGTACTGTTTTTTACTTATTATCATGTGAAATGTCACTCACATTAAAAATGTTTTGGGGAAATCCATAATTTGTAAAAGCATAAAAGTACAAACTTAGTACCATGTGAGTTAAGTCCATGTAAATTTTTATCAAAAGACTAAAACACTTCAAAACCATGTTTCATGGTTATTGATTTGTGTCTGCCTAATTTAGAAACATCTCTAACACTCAGACTCAAAATGTTTAATTGTTTTTTCAAATGAAGTCTTGGTGTAGGATTTTAACCAGGATGTGAATCATTAAATAAAGATCTCACTTCACTGTAAAAGACTGAATTTTATCACTTTACTCATACAATCGATTTATCTATAAATCACTTTTGTATATCTTCATTCACTTAAATTCATAATTTAATAAGCAGAATAAACATATTATGAGTACTTAGATTAATCCTGGTAAGAGACTGTATTTAATAAGGGAATTATTCAACGACCGATAAGACTTCAGAGATCAGTGTGATTTAAAAAAGAAAGTTCCCATTTACACTGTTCATTTTCTTATATTAAGATTAAGACCTTCAACAAAGGGTCACACATGATTTGGGTTTGCATTTAAAGATTTTTTTGATTTCCCTACATTTATAATTTTAAATATGAAAACACTTCATAATATAGATAGTACTTTTCATGATTTAAAACATATTATTATGAGACTGTTTTTTCATAAGTTTTCTAACATATTCAGTGTAATTAAGTTTTTATATCAATGTGTATTAGGTCATCTAAGCCACTATTTGTATTGCCCAAACAAATCAAAATACAATATTTGTTCCAATTGTCAATCTCAAATTTTCAACACCAAGGATCTCAGCAAAATTATTTCCAACACAGCTTTATGTTTCAAAGAGTCACTTTTTGGTGGATAGGGATTGGTTTTTGGAAAAATGTAAAAAGTAAACATAAGTAGTGGAATTTATTTTCAAGTATCTCTTTTTATCTATTAAAAAGTATTGCCCTGTTTTAATTTTTAAGCAAAAAAACACAAACCAATAACATGAATATCATAAAGTTTTGATTCCATGCTTCTCTTTTACACTGGAGGAATTTCCATCACCAATCCTCTCCTTTGGATTTGTGACACATTTAAAACCTTTCTACACCAAAATAATATTTATAATTGCATAGGATATGTTGTTCTGTTGGGAAAAGCACTTAGCAAGATGTTTACTTCATCATAAGTAGTGCACTTGGTCTCGTCTCCATGACAGTATAGTCCGACTAACATGCCTTTAATTCTATTTCAAATTGATATATTACTTTGAATAAGATTTCTGAGTCTACTGTAGAGAACAGATCATCACAGTAAAATGTCAGGAGACTTTAAATATTTCAAATATCTTTTATCTACTGAACACTTCCTAGGAATCAGCCTGGTCTCCTTACAAAGATCTCAAAGTTAACCTGTGGAACAAAGTGTTTTACTTGTATTATATTAGTTCTATGGTCTTCTGCTCTGGCAGTGATGGTCTACAACGCCCCATATGTTGATGGTAATATTTCGTATGATCCTGAATTTCCAAAATTACACATCAACTGATTAGCAGGTTTATTATTGTTGTATGTTTTAATTGTGGCCTTATAACGACTACAGGACAAAAATATCTGCAGCTCTGAATTTGAAAGAAATCAATAAAATGATGCGGACGGAAAACTTCAAAATCCCTATGGAACATAGGCCAAACATTTACCACAATAATCGTCTCCATAATGTTTTTTGATAAATTTAACTGAAAACTTAATGAGCTTCTCGTCTGAGCAGTACAATTCGGAAACTTATATCATTCTTCGTAGAGTTACAAATATTTATCACAACGCAGTCAAGTTTTGCATGATTTATGGTTGTCTACTCTTCACTTTCCAGGTGCTTGGTAATTCTAGGAACAATCACCGAAGAGGTTGAAACGTTAAAAAAAGAGTTGGTGCTTGGAGTTACTTCTATTTGAAAGCAACACGGAGAGTGGCTTGGGGCATAAATGGGGAGGTTTTCAACAGGAAACTGATACTCATCCAGAAAATCCATGGCTCATTGACCAAACATCGAAATTGAGCTCAGAGGTTGTTACTGGGTCTACATTGTTTGGGATCACTATAGCGTCTGCTATCATTACACCAATCATTATCATTGTGAAAAATCAGTTTAGCTTTTACTGATACCTACCAAATGTCTTTAAAAGCTGCCTATATCACCTATTACATCACTGTTTTTGATGTTAATATCGATGATCCTCAAGTTTCAAAATAAGAAAGAGATGTTTGTCAAGACACTTTCAGCTTTAATGGAAACTTGTCATCATCAGGAGCATCGGAAGAGCATTCAATTTCAACTACTAGCCTGTCACCATCGACACAATGCAGCCTCAGCCATTTGACTGCTACTTGATTGATGTCAATTATTCTTTGTTGATAACAATACTAGACACAAGTTTGTTAGTAGTCTGTACATTAGTTTCTTAATAGTGAAATAAGTAGGTCTACTTAAAAAATACAGTGAGATGAGATGTTTTTGAAATTAATCAGTTATAACTAATCAAAAAGATGTGTGATATTTGATGATAACAGTTTATCCCATTACATATTGGACAGCGAATTTCACCACTTCTACATTAGTCTGGGTCTAGATTAGTATGTTGGGGGTTCCTTGCTCCAAATACAGTTTTAAACTAAATTAAAATGAATGAAGTATGCATTTAGAATTACTAGTAAAACTTACTAAACTTATGGAATTTACCTCCCCAGAAATCAAACTCAGTACCTGTCAGTTAGAGAGCCACAGCCTTACTTATACATTATGGTGAAAAAACAAATGTAGAGTGTAAAAAATTTTATTATAGTGATCTGTAAAAATGTCCATGTTACATATGAGAAAGAGTAGTAGATGAATCAAACTATAGAATTGTTGACAGACCTGGATTTGTAACTTTTTGATGGTTTGATCAAGTCAAATAAAGAATCAATGTGATTATTTGAAAAAATGGAGTAAATAATTGGATGCATAAGTTGATTACACGTCCTTGGTTTTCCGGGATTGTAGTAAATCAATTCTCTGGATCAGTTTAGTGCCAGAATCATGTGTCAAAAATAGTGTTTCATTATTCATTGTTTTAATCCACCGCTTCTGAAACACTTTTCAGATTAGGATATTCCCAATGAAGGTCTACTGTACCTTTAATTAATAAATATTGTGTAATTTTTCATTGTTCCAGAATGGTGATGTACATCTCATAATTTGTACTCATTACATAACAATAAAATTTATGATGATGTAGACTTTTGTATTTTTATTATACAAATTCAATGAAGGGTAATAAGAATGAAAAGATTTACTCTTACACAAAGGACCTATTTTGCATATATACTACTAGTACCACAAAATTTGTAGCAGGGGCATGTATAATGTAGATAGTGATCTACAAGAAAGACAATAAAGAATCTAAGTTTTATGTTTTACTCATATACTGATTTCCTGGAATAATCTGCTAGTCCAAGATAGTTTTGTCAGTTTGCAGTTTTAAACACTTCTCTATGGACCTTGGAAAGTGAAATTAGAGGAGTGTGGAAGAGAAGAAGCGGGAGAGTAGAGATTAGCGTCTATAATATTATAAAATTGTGATTTTTTTAGTGAGATTTAGAGATAGCTACCAGTTTAGCCAAATTTTTAAAGCGTTTGGAATTATTCCGAGTTCTAATACTAAGGTTTTTTAATGTGTAAAAGAGGTTAGGTAAAGCTAATATTGTTTTAAGGATCCACCTTTCATTGCACTTATTACAATTTACACTGGTAAGTATCTTGCTGAGTGACAAGCCGCAGCTCAAATACAATATCTACTAGCGTGGACCTGGTCTCACTTCCTTGTAGCCCTATTGGATGGATATCCCTGGCCAACTCTGACTCCACAGACGAAAAATATTTTTATTAATAGAATTACTTAATTCTGTAAAATGAGCCTGGCTGTGCTCCAGAAATGCTCTGGACTGGAAACGGCTTCCCTTCGTACAAGGCCCCTAGCCACTTTGTTAACATCTGACCAAAACATGTTTAAGGCTTATGATATGAACCACTTCGCCCAATTTTTTTTTTAGTCAAGATCTTAAATAGAAAAACTGTTGGATTATAATAAAAAAATGTTTTAGAGATTCAGTTACAAGCTGAAAGAATAATTTACCCACAGAATACTTAAGGTAGTGAACTTAAAAATTTCAACGAGAGAAAAATTGTCACAAACAATTAGACTTCATCTGAATTGAAACCCGGAAAATAATTATCTCTGTAAGAGAATTTTGTATTGTGTGAATGAAGCTAAAGAACAACTAAACCAAGTTAGAAAGTGACAAACAAGGATTTATGACAAAAATGGATTCTGAACAATAAGGTCTTCATTTCAGTTTCCATTTTGAGTGTTTTCATTCTTTACCATCTAACCCAATTTTACTTCAAGCATCTTGATCTATCGATCAATTTGGCAAATGAAATCCTTAAAAATGCAACTGGTGCCCTTCGCCATAGCCTCCTCTCTCTGGGACATTGTGGTCGAGTTGCAAAATAGCCTCCTCAATCTATTCATTAGCAAAGCAAATCATTATAATGCTGAGGACAGCACAAACATATAATGACTATCCCATAAATATGAATAAGTCGTTGTTACAAAAAAGTTGATGTGTATGCATGTACGTATTTGTACAAAAGTAACCTTATCAATTTTGTAATAACATGTCAGGGAGTTGGAATTTGAAATATCATCTATTAGAAAACATAGTTATCCTAAATATTCTGAGTTGATAATTGGCATTTCAACATTTCTGAGAGAATGAGCTGTTTCAAAACTTAGTGATTTGGAGTTACCTATCTTATTATTGTATACCATAATTTTCATCTTTAGTATTGTTTGATTTCAATTAATTATTGGCCATTTCTTAAAAGTTAGTAATGTTGTTATTAACTTTAATTGGATTAATTGGGCATTCATTTGGTTGCAATTATTGTGTATAGGGAGAAAAAATAGATATGTTTACCTGTATATTATTGAAATAACTAATTTAAATACAGTTTTTCCTACATGATTTGTTGTTTTTTGATGAGGATTCTGTTATTTTGTGGCTCTTGTGTCTGATGGTGCTTTATAATTTGAAAATTATAATTGTTCTCGATTTATGGACATCTATTGAAGAAAATCACCCAATCTTTTTTATATCAAACGACCTTGGATTGTTTTAGTTGGGTCTTTTACATTAATGCTATTTACATGGTAAAAGCATTTATTTTGCAGGAAGTCTTTAATATTGATCATATCAGAAAATATCATCCAATAAACCTAGTATTAGATAACATTATTAACCCAAAATGGTTTTTAATTTTTTAATTAAAAATTATTACAAAAAATATAACAATTAATTTGGTAAAGCTGTGAAATTTTCAGATCACAGATTGATCACTCTGCTTATCACGATAAATCAAACCTAGTCGTTTGAGGGTATTATTTTTTCATGAGTGATTAATTCACCCAAGAAATGTTGTCCCCAAGTCCAATATAGCCAAACATTCAATTTACTCATAAGAATTAGAAAGTTTCAATCAATCAGTCAAACTTTTATTAACATTTTCTTTAGGAGGGATAAAGCAATAGTCATATTATTACAAAAACAGTAAAATCATAGTCAAAATTTTAGGAAAGATCAAGCCATCTTCGTTTAAAAAAAAAACAAAGCAAGAGAAAGAAAAGAGCCCAATTATTTATGAAGGACAGTTGATGATTATATATTGTTTTATCCACTCCAAAAACTCCTTTATTGAGTAGAATGTTTATTACAGGAGTCCATGTTTGGTTATGCATACCTGTCTTCTGTACTATTCACAGGAAGGACTTCCTCTCTCTGAAAGATTTCCTTGCAGCTCTCTCATATATAGTTCAAGTCCAGTGATTGCCTTAATGGATGTCTTTTTAGTACGACTTATTACTCTTTTTATGATTTCTGGGCCATTGTGGTAAACATCAGGCCAATATTAGCTATATCTTACTAGTGACAATTCAAAACCAAGGTACAAAGTAAGTAAAGCAATCTGCTGTTAGAGGTGAATCAACTCATTTGGTTCATTTATCTTAAATTTGACAGAAATGGCTGCTGCTCACTTTTTTAATGAAGTTAATCTATGTAGGATGCCTTGAAAGAGTACTATCAGTGGTTAAAGACATTGGGTTGAGGTCAATAATGGAATAACTGTGGGAGTGGGGTCATGGTGTCTGTTCTTTAGCTTATGCAGTGGAAAAATTATATTGTTTGTTGTTTTCTGTTTTTATTGTTTTCATGGAAATTTTATTTTGCTTTTGGTTATTACTAGGCAATACAATTAAGTAATGTTAAGCTGACCCTTTGTTTCTCCTTGTCAAGAATGAAGGCTGTGTTCATCTGCACGACGTTAACACTGTTATTTGTGAAATAATAGGTTGAGCAGAAAGCAGGGGAGGTCATTTGCCATTAGTATGAAAAAACGATTGGTATTAATCATCCGAGCCTTGAGGGGTGCCTTCTTCTTTTGTCACTTCCAGCGGTTTTGACTTTGATTTATATGATTTTTGTTCTTCGCAGGTTATTTCAAACCAGTTGTGTGCTCTCCCAAAACAAATAACTATTAAATCCATGTTAACCCCTCCTTTTGCCTCCTGATTATCCCAAGGTGTCTATTAAATTATTTATTATTAAGACTAGTGCCCTAGGGCAGTCAAGGCCTTGTTTAGATCCAATAGTATGGTTTTAGCAATAAAATTCTGTTTTCAAGATAGTTTTATCACAGCCTCACATAAGGGAAGAATGTCTGAGGGGATTGATATGTTCTTGGAGAAACCATTGTCGTCTTAGTGTTAGAAAGACTGTTAGCTTCAAGATGCTCAACACAGTCATTTTTAAGACAATTTTCTCTAGAATTTAGGATATGGTTGGTATCAGTGACAAATGGGGCATATGTCTTACTCTTTCTCGAGGGTGTCTCCATTCTTTATATTTTGGACTACACCATTTGATGTTTTTAATACCTTTGGGAATGTGTCCTATTTTTGGGAATTTGTTTATTATGTTCACTATGGGTTCACCAATTCTAATTTACAGGAATTTATTAACTTTGGCTGACTGAGACTTCATCTTCAACTGCTGATGTTTTTCACATTAAGTCGAAATTGGGTATGTACTTCTCATTGGTTAGTTTTGATTAGTTTAAGTGTTGATAAACTATCTCTGTCGGTTGAATTGTATGAATTTCTTAGTAGGAGCATGTTACTTTGTGTGTTTATTGAAGGAGGTTTTCAGTTATGGGTTGTGAAATGCTTCTTGGACAATGCGTCAAAAATTTATATATGTTTCTAGTAGTTATTTTATTTCGAATTTTAAACAGTTTCTGCTCCTGATTGAGGATTGTTTCAAAGTTTGCTTTTTGATTTATTGTCCAGCGTCTGATATGAATTACTGATTTAGTTTTTTTATTCTATAGATGTGACTTTTTAGATTCATTAAGTTGAAAAAGGTTCAAGTTCCACGTTGGTCTTAGGAGGTCCTAGATGAGGACTATATTGGAAGTCAGCAGATCACTCTTTTGATGAATAAATTGTACATTTATGTAAAAATTATTTTTAGGATTACTGCATACACTTTAAGTGTACCTATTTTATTTATATAATGCAACTTGATATGTGTCTCTGACTTTGCACTAAGAACACTGTAAAGTTTCAAAACTGTGTCTATAAACGAGGTATTGGTATTGAGTTAGTATTGGTAGTATTCTCAACTAAAACAATTAGTGTTTACTGTTTTTGTTGTAAGATGTATAGTACTGTAACTGCACGTTCCAATACCAGCATTTTTCGCTGTTAGATAAAGCAGTGATATTCCAATTGGAGGGAACTTATGGAACTATACTGACCTGTCATGAAACTTCACAAATCATATAAAGTGTTATGAAAAAGACGCGTGGAGGCAGAAATTAAGACTGAGCACAGGTAAAACAATTTTATGATCTAAACAAAAAAGATGAATAGCAAAGGAATATAAGAAACAATGGTCATAATGTTATTATTAAAACAAAATCATTGTCATAACACTAATTTCTTAAACCAACATCAAAATGGTTTTACCAAGTACAAAATTGAAACACTGTACAAATTAGGGGACAATCAGGAATTTATTGGGGAGCTTGTTGAGTTGATTGCTTAAAATTGGGATCCTGTATTGAAATAACATATTTCAAAATACTCAGATAATTAAAATCAAAGGCCGATGTCCTATTTGGGAATAAAATATTATTCAAAAACGAGTTATTGAATGCTATGGTGGTGAGACCAAGTAAGGGAGATCTAATTAAACATACTTTAAAAGTTGAAATACTATGCATTTGATCTCCTTGATATGCACGCACAATATATGTAGGAAGGAACAGATCTCTGTTATTTTGAGGTTTGTTCCACAAAAAACAAGGAAAAACGTATTGAAATTTTTGTTAGTTTCCCCGGTTTTATTGAAATAAACAGGACACTTCCATAGAAGACCAATGTCAGAAGCTGTCTTTAAAAACCTTCATGGAGTACACCTTGGACATTTCTAATTGCATGGGTCAGGAGATATCATATTGGAGCCAAATATGAAAGGGAAACACTCTAGTCTACAGAAAACAAATTTTTTAAAAACTCTTGTGAGAGAGCTTTTCGTTACCATGTGGTGTTTATAACCTAAACTCGGTACTAAGTGAATGCCCGCAACAAAAACATCTGTGTCAACAAGTGACCCTTTTTGGAATCTAATTTAACTGGCTAGGTTATATTTTTTAGCTCATCAACAACACATAAAACGGGGGAGGTGGGAGTAAACTTGTCTAGAGAGTTTATCACAATCATGTAAAATGACCCAGCATTGTGGGCTTCCCTCCATCATAGGCTTACTTTGCTGTGACTCGCTCTGGGAAGCAACATATAAATACTGAAACAATAGGATACCAGATTGTGCATAATCCAACTACCATGGGACTCTTCCGGAAGATAAATTCTTTTGTAGAGGAGCTAAGAAAAATTAATTCCTCGTCAAAAAAAAAAAATAAAAAAAAAAAAAAAAAAAAAAAAAAGAAAAGAAAATAAAAAAATACAAAAAAAAATAAAAAAAAAAAAAAAAAAAAAAAAAACAAAAAAAAAAAAAAAAAAAAAAAGCAATTAAAGATTTTGGTTTTTATTTGTGTTGGTGACCTGTATGGTTAATATCTTTATTTCAAATAAAAAAGATTGGTAGTAACATATTGTATTCAAAGGACTGTTCAACTTCTATATCAAGCCCACATTTAAAGAGGTAGTTGGGGATTTTATTTTTTTAAAAGACCCTCTGTGTAAAATGGCTTCCTCAGATTGTTTAGAGAAAGCTCAAAGAGCTTGGAACTGTAAGAGTTAGAAGTTGAAGCAAGCTTTTAAAACACCACACATCATAAGGAAGAAGAAAGTAAATGTAATTATTTCACTAAAGCTAATTGATGAATCAATAATTGACCCCCAGGAGCGATTCTAAGTTGAATATTTTATCACTACTAGTTTAGAGGATGCCAATATTGGCTTTATCAGGAGATGATTTAAAAAGCCTTAAGAGCGATAAAATATCAAACGTTGAGTTTTTTTTTTTTTTTCTTTTTGAAGTTTATGAAACTGTCTACTGTAGGGTGAAACTTGATTGTTAAATGCCAAAGAACTAGAAGACAAAGGAGCATAGTTACAGTGTGGTGCTGATACTTTTAAAGGACTCATGGACAATACAAGGGTTACGTTTTAATATTACTCATTTTGGATTTAGTTCAGAACTCATTATTATTTTTATTGACTTGCTCAGTTAAATTATAATAGTTGAACAATTTATAAATTATTATACGTTTTTTTCAAGCTATTCAAAAATTAGTTTGATCAGTTTCTGTATGGATTGCTTTGCTAAGTAACTCTAACTATTACCGATGTCGTCAGGAGCTACGTGTGAAGTTTTTTTCAAACATTAAAACTGGATGTAAAACCTAACTAATAATCTTACCCTTTCACAAGTAAATATTCAATCATTCTCTTCAATTTTGTCAATTGAAAATTATATTTCATCACAATTTAAGATCTTAATGCCACTAAATAAAGCACATTTTTGGGCCGCCAAATGTTAGGAAAAATTTTTTTTTCTGAGTGTATGTTATGTAATGCGAATATACCTTATTAACATGATTGTGTGTAGATGTTCTCTAATGTGTTTTTCTAAGGCGAATTTAAATATTTATACTGAGTAGTATTAAACTTCTTGCCAGTATTACACCTATAGTACATGTGTAGTATTCTTTATTCTGCTATAATATGGAGTTAAGAGGAATGAAGATGAAAGCGGCATTGCATATTCATAAGTGACTTAATATATTGGCTCATATGTATAAAGATTTCTCCAAATTCAATAATTTTATAGTGAATGACCTTATTTCATTCAATATTTATTTAACAATTCACATTTTGACTGTAGTTCTACATTACAAAGATTCCAGTATAGAAAAACTAAATATTTTTAAGGAAAATGTTATGTTAAAGATGTTTTTCACACAGGCAACTTTTACCATATTTCCATCATGAAACTGATGGTTACTCATAAAATAAATTTCTTAAAAGTTTGCCACTTGTGTGGATTCGTAATTAATTGAAATATGTCTTATTGCATTGGATTTAAAAGAGCAAATTCATTATATTACTATTGAATTAGTTA
Organism: Homalodisca vitripennis; assembly: GCF_021130785.1. Lineage (NCBI taxonomy): Eukaryota > Metazoa > Arthropoda > Insecta > Hemiptera > Cicadellidae > Homalodisca > Homalodisca vitripennis. The sequence goes on along the minus strand of NW_025777678.1, from coordinate 5,975 downwards.
CTTAAAACTTGTGTGCTATTGAATGAGAACATTTTGTCAGAGTAAAATATCTAGGAGGATATTTATATATTTTTAGTACCTTTTTTTTTCTACAGGACATTTACAAGGCATCAGGCTTCGTTTCATGGGACGTTAACAAATTGTTTACTTGTATTGATATTAGTTTGATGATAGTCTGCCAATTGCTCCCATATGTAAACAGTTTTAGACCATTGTAACGTATTGCTCGACATCGCATCGTTCATTTTCGTTGTCAAAATAATTTAGTTTTTACCAGTTAACCTAAGAAATATGTTTAAAAGCTGGTAGATATGTCAGCAACTACGCCGATTGCCATCGACGTTAATTTTTGATTATTTTCAGTTTTCAAAAACAAGAAAGAGTTGTGTATCAAGGACACTTTGAGTTCTGTCAGTGCTTAAAAAATGTTTGTAGCTTTTAAAAAGTTTTTATATATTTTTCTGCTTGTCAGGCAATTTTTCCTAAAGATTTTACCTAATCACAGCATATAGCGGTTATATGTCCTTGGAAAGAACGCTTACCATCAAAGGAATCATTATAATTTTCAAGAAAAATGTAGGGACTAATATTTTTTAGAATGATAAGATTGTTTTCGATCCAACCGGGACTTTTGATATTTTGTTGCATTATTAGTATGCCAATGTAACCCAGACCGTAGGTTTAAAAAACTTCTGGAAAACACCTGGCGCTGGACAATCTTACATAGATGATGCATTAAAAGGGGCACTGTTTCGTATCATGTTATTTTCTCCAAAAGCCAGTAAAATACAAACAAATTAGTTTATTTTTCTTTAATTAAGTTTAGTTACCTTTAAATAGTAGGTAAGAACTAAAAGTTCTATGAAATTTAAATTATTTAAAATTGATTTTCTTTTCGTTAAACATACCAAGTTGTGTTTATCTTTTATCTCTCATATCAAATCAGTTTGTAAACATACTACAAGTGTTTCTTAGTTTTACATATGCAAATTTAGGGAAATAGCGACGTATCGTGTGTAGCACACAAGCTTTTCCTCTCTTGATCACGTTACAATGCTTTAATACATTCTCTATGTTCTGTGTGTTCCAATTTTCTTATAAAATTACTCATCATGGTTCCTGTTTTCCTGGTATGTTATGTGTGATTATTTCGTGGTAAACATGACAGTGGTGTCGCTACTTCAAGAGAGTGAATTTCCGTCAAATGTTTGGGGGAACTTTAACATATAAGAGACATAAACGATGGGCTTTGTTACATTGTCGATTTTTTTTTGTGACGGTTAATAAAATTGTTCACAGAAATCTTTAACAATTTATAATGCTGTTGGTAGGTTAAGTAGTTGAAATGTTCACTATTGTGTCGGGCTATAAGTTTTTTTAATCTAGCAAGGATCATTATCAATTACCCTATAGTTTAATAATCTTTTAAATTGAACTAGTCTTAGTATTTATAATATTAATGATTCAACTCTATGTATTTTAAATATTTGTTTAGTTTATGGTGTTTTGGAGTTTAATTTTACACTACTGTTTATTGCATATCTGACCATATTTATATAATCAATATATGTAGTTGTAAAAGGACAGAATTTACATTGTATTGTAAACACAGTTTAACGTTTCTTATTGGTAACACCGTTTATAAAATTTATAAAAGTATTTTAAATTCTATTGTTTTATTTATACAAAATCCGTACACAAAATTACATTCTACTTCTTCTATGCTTCTCAGTGGGCTTAGCCCATGAATATCTCAAGAGAATAAAGGCATTTGACACCATAAGTTGTTTTAAACTTTGAAAATGATTTCCATTTTGTAGCTTGCTTTGAAGTTAGACTAGAAGTCATTTAGTCGTCTACCATCCTGTGATGGGAGTTTCTCAAAAAACGGTTGTTAAGTTGGTTGTTAGGCCCTCAAGTTGTCCCTACCTTCTAATGTGACCTTGGGCTTTCCTGCCCCCAAGAATCAAAAGGATCTGAATTTGCAGTACACGTTTAAGTCGAGAATATAGAGGCAGGGATATAAGTAGCAATCCAAGCTCCTGAAGACATCTCAACACAACTCTCAAAAATTGGTGTTTGAAATTATCTTATTGCTTTCTTTCAAAAGTTTGAAGGATCTTTCAAACTTTGCTTCAAGCACCACCCTACAAACAAATTTCATAGGAATACGTTGTGAATAGATTAATCGGTAATAGGCCTGTATTCAAAACTTCAAGTGAGGTCACACACAAAATTTTGCCAAGTTACACAGTACATACATACTCCTTGTAAACATTTGAAAAATTTCATCCAAATGTTACCAGTGAGCCTTTTGTCAAGTTTCATTCTACTATAAATTCTAAATAATAAACCTTTTTAATAGAGTATCATCCCCCACTATGGAGTCACTATGAGTGTGGACTGAAGTTCGCATATCTGCTATTTCAAGAAAGAATTGAATGCAGGAATTGAACTTTGTGAATGTTATATATCTCTAGTTAAATTTCTGATTTTTCCGGTAATATATAGTCATGCCCTCGTCTGCATATTAAAAGAGATTTCTGGATTAGTTTGTTCAGTTGATTAAAGTTTACACCATAGTAAACACAACATGGGCTAGAGGATAGATCCCTGGGAAGCACTATAATAAATAAATAATAATCGATAATAATAATAATAAATTCGTTTATTTGTCGTTAAAATACATTGTTACATGCATTGACAAAAGTCTAATTCAGTTACAGGACTAGATAGCATTAAGGTCTCTAAATAATATTTAATAAGTATAATACATAATTATTACTATTATATAAAATATAAGACATTAATTGTCTAGTTGAAAATTATACTAGTTAATATCATTGAGTTAATCTCTTGAAACTCAATCATTAAATTGTCTATTTTGTTACTAGAAAAACAACTCATCAATCTTATATTAAAGGGGTTTTTAACAGACTTTCATAATTTTATTTTTATAAATTTTAAGAGGGTATATTTCTATCAAATGTTTCAATTTGATATACACTTTCAAGGCCAATTATACCAGAATAAGGATGAATAAGGATTATAGAATATTTATTTGCCATTCGGCCATTAGTAGCATAAGACATCGTCACAGGTGTTTAAATTTTTACTTAAAACTTAAAAAAAAAAATCGGTATGCCCCCAGGCACACTGGTAAATTGACAAACTTTTAAAACTTGTTTAAAATATTTTTTTAAACAACAACAACAATAAAAACAAGGGTTAAATAATTTAGCAATAAATAACAAATATATAGCACCAGCCTTGTCCACACAACTATTAAAGCAAGAGCTTTACGTATCAAACCAGCCAAGGGTGCGTCAAAAAGCAAAACTTAAACCCAATTCTAAAAAAATGAATATAAACAGTAACAATATAAGGGACAAAATAAATATTCAAATATTAATAACAGCCATGTGATTTTAAACAGCAAGTCAGATCAATAAAATAAAAGAAACAAACAATAATCAAGTCATATAAATTAGGAAGTCAGCAATATCCAGTCCATTGAAAACTCATTTAAAGCAAAATAAAAAGGGTGGTTTACTAACCCAGTCCATCTGTTTTCTCTTGAAACTCTTCTATAATCAACTGTATGGGCTTATGGCCTAATTTATTTAAAAAAAGTGTAATTGACATTGCATGGCATTTGACTGTGTTTTACTAAGTCTAGCTAAAAATTCTTATTTTATTTTTTAACTATTTCTAATATTTGTAAGGTGAAGACTACCTCTTATAAACATAATCACCTAGATTAGATGTTCACATTGACAACAAGTAAGATAAATATATAAACAAAACAACAGTGGGTATTGATCTCTAATGAATATACGGCTTACAACTAGTTCTTTGGTATCTATGTCAGGTGAGCACTCGTACAGCTCTTATCTTTTGGATTAACAGAACTCTAAAATGTATTTCTCTCTAACATTACCCCAAAGTTGGAGCCCATCAGTTAATACTGTTGAAAAAAGGCAAATAAGCACTCCTTAGATATTGACTTAGGAACATTTGTTTCTTTAGTTGCCCTCACCAAAAAAAAACCACTCTACTAAGCCCCTTTCCACATTACATAGTTAATATGATCTACCCATGATAGCTTATTATCTAGATAGATGCCCAATAGCTTAACACTATCAGAGAAGTACTGGGGGGATACTCTATGTTTTTCAAAATGTATAAGCAAAATATTTTGTGTTTTGTGATATTTTTAAAACTGGTTGTTTTGGCATATTAAACCAGTTCTTTAAGCATACACCCAAAATTTTCATCTCATAAAGTGGCTAAGCTATTTATATTAGAGTTTAGAACTAAAAAAAAAGTGTGGGTATCATCTGCAAACATTATCACGTTAGCTCTTGAACATTTGTGAGGGGGATCATTCATTACAACTAAGAAACAGCAAGGACCCAGGGACCGATCCCTGTGGTACCCCTACTCAACACAATGCGAAGTGAGAGGAGAACCTCCAATCACTTAACCCTTTGTTCACGTCCCTTCCGTGTTGGTATGAATAATTTTGCCAATTCGAGTACCAATGTATTCCATAGTGAGACTATTGTAGAGAGCAGTAGGGTCCCTAGGAACGCAGGTCAAAAGCCTTGGTTAGATCAAAAAGAGTAGCCACGGTGGAGGCCTTGGCTTCAAAACTATTTATATACAGCTTTCACCAGGACTCTCAACATGCATTCACGGTGTTTCTACCTGCTCGAAAGCCAAACTGACAATTTGAATGAATAATTGTTACATTTGAAAAAATTACTCCAATGGGTTGTTCATGACCAATTTTCAAGGGGGGAAGTTTTGAAAAAATGGGTAACTAAGAGATAGGGCCCTAAATGAAACCAGGTTGGTCCCTGGGACCCTTCTTGTAAATAGGCACCAAAACCCTTGGGGCCCCGTTTTAAAACCACTTAGGAAATATACCAATAAACAAAACATTGTTTTATACATAGTCTGTCATCGGTAGACAATTGAAAAAAATAATTTTCTTTAGAGCTCATTGATTACACCATACGAATCTTTACTTTTGGATGCTTTTCATTTTTTTCACACACACCGCACCTCCTACATGACACAGGAGGACCACTTGAATTGAGATGCAGCACCTATGAGCCCCTTGGCAAGAAGATCAACCGCAGATATCTGGCATTTGGGATGATGTCCTTCTCTCACCTCAATCAATACAGTTGACGAAATGGCGGGAAGAATACTTCCGGCAGATAAGCTGGGGGGCCAGTCGGGTAGTTCGCACCTCTTTGAGCCGCTGCCTATGATGGACCAGGCCGCTTTGCAAATTTTGTTGGAGGGAGGTGTTTTTAAAAATCTTCTTAGCTTTAAGCTTTGCCTTTTTCAGTCACTTTTGTAGTTGTTCCGCAATTTAAAATACCATAAGCTCTCTGGCTGCCTCTGACTTTGTGCATCTTAAATCATGGTGTATTATGCCATAGCAAGGTTTTTAAGTTCGTCAATTTCATCCGAGAACCACTTTCGGACCTACATTTCTTAGCAGGATTTGATACTCGTATCTGCTTATGTTTAACAGGACCACAGATATTTAAAAAAAACCTAGAAATCTTTCCCCCAGAAATATATTCATACATTGTGACATTAGACCGAGTATCGGAAAACAGTAAAATTAGGCCAGTACTACATAGACCCAGGAGATGCAATCAGGAGACTCGACATTGTAGGTGGATAGGCTTTACTTCAATTTTTCACCGAGGGTTCCCTTTGAACCACATCATCACAGATAAATAGTAATTCAATAGTTGTTTATGGTCAGATAAGGCATTCATCAAGCACCTCGGCTTGGATAGAATGTCGGGGTTAAAGGGGTTAGACCACCACATTATCTAGGCAGGCATCAGCCTTGTCAGTCATTAAAACCCAGCATGCTGCAATCAAACTGATTCAATAAGTCCTCCCAATGCAAAAACTATAGGCCCACTGTCCCTCACCTCAATGTT